>NC_088238.1:63275036-63277536 GCF_036934945.1 Oncorhynchus masou masou | reverse complement strand
GTGTGTGTGTGTGTGTGTGTGTGTGTGTGTGTGTGTGTGTGTGGTGTGTGGTGTGTGTGGTGTGTGTTGTGTGTGTGAGAGCATTAGCTGGTCTTTGGACCTTGTTCTATGACTGGTCCGCTACTATTGATCCAGAACATGGAGTTGTTTGTTGACACGCAGGGAGGAGGGCTACATTCCCATCAACTACGTGACAGAGAAGAAGTTGGGGAACCTGGCACAGTATGCGTGAGTAAAGCTGCATGAGGCTAGAGGAACATCATTTCAACGTTGTGTTGCTTTGGCGTCAGCATACAGTAGATGCTAAGAGGGATCCTTGGGACTTCCGTAACCCTAAACTCTAACCTTAACCCTAATCCTAACCATAACCATTACCTTAACCCTAATCTTAACCATAACCATTACCTTAACCCTAATCCTAACCATAACCATTACCTTAACCCTAATCCTAACCATAACCATTACCTTAACCCTAATCCTAACCATAACCATTACCTTAACCCTAATCCTAACCATAACCATTACCTTACCCCTAATCCTAACCATAACCATTACCTTAACCCTAATCCTAACCATTACCTTAACCCTAATCCTAACCATAACCATTACCTTACCCCTAATCCTAACCGTAACCATTACCTTATCCCTAATCCTAACCATTACCTTAACCCTAATCCTAACCATTACCTTAACCCTAATCCTAACCATAACCATTACCTTAACCCTAATCCTAACCATTACCTTAACCCTAATCCTAACCATTACCTTAACCCTAATCCTAACCATAACCATAACCATTACCTTAACCCTAATCCTAACCATTACCTTAACCCTAATCCTAACCATAACCATTACCTTAACCCTAATCGTAACCATAACCATTACCTTAACCCTAATCTTAACCATAACCATTACCTTAACCATAATCTTAACCATAACCATTACCTTAACCCTAATCCTAACCATAACCATTACCTTACCCCTAATCCTAACCATAACCATTACCTTACCCCTAATCCTAAACATAACCATTACCTTAACCCTAATCCTAACCATTACCTTAACCATAATCCTAACCATTACCTTAACCCTAATCCTAACCATTACCTTAACCCTAATCTTAACCATAACCATTACCTTAACCCTAATCGTAACCATAACCATTACCTTAACCCTAATCCTAACCATAACCATTACCTTACCCCTAATCCTAACCATAACCATTACCTTAACCCTAATCCTAACCATTACCTTAACCCTAATCCTAACCATTACCTTAACCCTAATCGTAACCATAACCATTACCTTAACCCTAATCGTAACCATAACCATTACCTTAACCCTAATCTTAACCATAACCATTACCTTAACCATAATCTTAACCATAACCATTACCTTAACCCTAATCCTAACCATAACCATTACCTTACCCCTAATCCTAACCATAACCATTACCTTAACCCTAATCCTAACCATTACCTTAACCCTAATCCTAACCATAACCATTACCTTAACCCTAATCCTAACCATTACCTTAACCCTAATCCTAACCATAACCATTACCTTAACACCAATTTTAACCGTTCAATTAAAATGGGGTGACGTCAGACGGACGTCCTAAAGATCCCACTTAGACTTTAGCATCGAGAGACACTCCCAACATCAGTACATATTAACAATAAGTGTTATATTAAATTGCTGTGAACTAATAGATTTAATTATATTGCTATGAACTAATATATTGTATTATATTGCTGTGAACGAATAGATTATAATATATTGCTGTGAACTAATAGCTTATAATATATTGCTGTGAACTAATAGATTATATTATATTGTTGTGAACTAATGGATTATATTATATTGCTGTGAACTAATAGATTATATTTTATTTCTGTGAACTAATAGATTATATTATATTGCTGTGAACGAATAGATTATAATATATTGCTGTGAACTAATAGCTTATAATATATTGCTGTGAACTAATAGCTTATATTATATTGCTGTGAACTAATAGATTATATTATATTGTTGTGAACTAATAGATTATATTATATTGCTGTGAAGTAATAGATGATATTATATTGCTGTGAACTAATAGATTATATTATATTGTTGTGAACTAATAGATTATTTTATATGGCTGTGTACTAATAGATTATATTATATTGTTGTGAACTAATAGATTATAATATATTGCTGTACTAATAGATTATATCATATTGCTGTGAACTAATATATTATATTATGTTGCTGTGAACTAATAGATTATATTATATTGCTGTACTAATAGATTATATCATATTGCTGTGAACTAATATATTATATTATGTTGCTGTGAACTAATAGATTATATTATGTTGCTGTAGAGTGAACTAATAGATGTTTAATGTGATGCTGTAGAGTGAACTAACAGATGTTTAAGGTGTTGCTGTAGAGTGAACTAACAGATGTTTAATGTGTTGCTGTAGAGTGAACTAACACATGTTTAATGTGT
>NC_088238.1:63135036-63272536 GCF_036934945.1 Oncorhynchus masou masou | reverse complement strand
TAACTATGTGCAAATAGTTAAAGTACAAAAGGGAAAATAAATCAACATAAATATGGGTTGTATTTACAGTGGTGGTTGTTCTTCACTGCAGCAAGGTCAACACCTTTTCTTGTGGCAACATCTTGCTGCTGTGATGGAACACTGTGGGATTTCACCCAGTAGATATGAGAGTTTATCAGAATTGGATTTGTTTTCTAATTCTTTGTGGGTCTGTGTAATCTGAGGGAAATATGTGTATCTCCCTGTCACTCTCCCTCTCTCTGTCACTCTCTCTCTCTCTCTCTCGCTCTCTCTGTCACTCTCCCTCTCTCTGTCACTCTCCCTCTCTCTGTCACTCTCTCTCTCTGTCACTCTCCCTCTCTCTGTCACTCTCTCTCTCTGTCACTCTCTCTCGCTCTCTCTGTCACTCTCTCTCCCTGTCACTCTCTCTCTCTGTCACTCTCCCTCTCTCTGTCACTCTCTCTCTCTCTCTGTCACTCTCCCTCTCTCTGTCACTCTCTCTCTCTCTGTCACTCTCCCTCTCTCTGTCACTCTCTCTCTCTCTCTGTCACACTGTGGAGTTTATCAAAATTGGATTTGTTTTCTAATTCTTTGTGGATCTGTGTAATCTGAGGGAAATATGTCTCTCTAATATGGTCATACATTGGACAGAAGGTTAGGAAGTGCAGCTCAGTTTCCACCTCATTTTGTGGGCAGTGAGCACATAGCCTGTCTTCTCTTCAGAGCCAGGTCTGCCTACGGCGGCCTTTCTCAATAGCAAGACTATGCTCACTGAGTCTGTACATAGTCAAAGCTTTCCTTAAGTTTGGGTCAGTCACAGTGGTCAGGTATTCTGCCACTGTGTACTCTCTGTTTAGGGCCAAATAGCATTCCAGATTGCTCTGTTTTTTTGTTAATTCTTTCCAACGTGTCAAGTAATTATATTTTTGTTTTTTCATGATTTGATTGGGTCTAATTGTGTTGCTATCCTGGGGCTCTGTGGGGTCTGTTTGTGTTTGTGAACAGAGCCCCAGGACCAGCTTGCTAAGGGAACTCTTCTCCAGGTTCATCTCTCTGTAGGTGATGGCTTTGTTATGGAAGGTTTGGGAATTGCTTGTCTCTCACTCTCACTCTCACTCTCTCACTCTCAGGTCTAGTAGCCAGGTTGAGATATCCAGTAGGACAGAAGGATGGATTGGCTCCCTCCACAGCAGGCTTTAGCTATGGTGAGATTCTACTGTGCTCTGCTATATTCTACTCTACTCTAGTACTCTACTCTACTCTAGTACTCCACACTAGTACTATACTCTACACCAGTACTATACTCTACACTAGTTCTCTACACCAGTACTCTACTCGACACCAGTACTCTACTCTACACTAGTACTCTACTCTACACTAGTACTCTACACTAGTACTCTACTTGAGTACTCTACACTAGTACTCTACTCTAGTACTCTACACTAGTACTCTACTCTACACTAGTACTCTACTCTACACCAGTACTCTACTCTACTCTACATTAGTACTCTACTCTACACTAGTACTCTACACCAGTACTCTACACTAGTACTCTACACTAGTACTCTACACTACACTAGTACTCTACACTAGTACTCTACTCTACACCAGTACTCTACTCCACACTAGTTCTCTACACTAGTACTCTACACCAGTACTCTACACTAGTACTCTACACTACACTAGTACTCTACACTAGTACTCTACTCTACACCAGTACTCTACACTAGTACTCTACACTAGTACTCTACACTACACTAGTACTCTACACTAGTACTCTACTCTACACCAGTACTCTACACTAGTACTCTATTCTAGTACTCTACACTACACTAGTACTCTACACTAGTACTCTACACTAGTACTCTACTCTAGTACTCTACACTATACTAGTACTCTACACTAGTACTCTACTCTACACTAGTACTCTACTCTACACCAGTACTCTACACTAGTACTCTATTCTAGTACTCTACACTACACTAGTACTCTACACTAGTACTCTACACTAGTACTCTACACTAGTAATCTACTCCAGTACTCTACTCTACACTAGTACTCTACTCTAGTACTCTTCTCTACACTAGTACTCTACACTAATACTCTACACCAGTACTCTACTCTACACTAGTACTCTACTCTACACCAGTACTCTACACTAGTACTCTACACTAGTACTCTACTCTACACCAGTACTCTACTCTACACTCATACTCTACTCTACACCAGTACTCTACACTAGTACTCTACACCAGTACTCTACACTACACTAGTACTCTACACTAGTACTCTACACTACACTAGTACTCTACACCAGTACTCTACACCAGTACTCTACACCAGTACTCTACTCTACACCAGTACTCTACACCAGTACTCTACTCTACACCAGTACTCTACACCAGTACTCTACTCTACACTAGTACTCTACACTACACTAGTACTCTACACTAGTACTCTACACTACACTAGTACTCTACACCAGTACTCGACACTAGTATTCTACTCTACACAAGTACTCTACACTAGTACTCTACTCTACACTAGTACTCTGCACTAGTACTCTACACTACACTAGTACTCTACACTAGTACTACACTCTACACCAGTACTCTACACAAGTAATCTACTCTACACCAGTACTCTATTCTACACTAATACTCTACTCTACACCAGTACTCTACTCTACACCAGTACTCTATTCTACACTATTACTATACTCTACACCAGTACTCTACTCTACACTAGTACTATACTATACACCAGTACTCTACTCTACACCAGTACTCTACTCTACATCAGTACTCTACTCTAAACCAGTGCTCTACACTAGTACTCTACACCAGTACTCTACACCAGTACTCTACTTTACACCAGTACTCTACTCTACACCAGTACTCTACACTAGTACTCTACACCAGTACTCTACACCAGTACTCTACTTTACACCAGTACTCTACTCTACATCAGTACTCTACTCTACTCTACTCTAGTACTCTACTCTACACTAGTACTCTACTCTACACTAGTACTCTACTCTCGTACTCTACACTAGTACTCTACACTAGTACTCTACACCAGTACTCTACTCTACACTAGTACTCTACTCTACACCAGTACTCTACACTAGTACTCTACACTAGTACTCTACTCTACACCAGTACTCTACTCTACACTCATACTCTACTCTACACCAGTACTCTACACTAGTACTCTACACCAGTACTCTACACTACACTAGTACTCTACACTAGTACTCTACACTACACTAGTACTCTACACCAGTACTCTACACCAGTACTCTACTCTACACCAGTACGCTACACCAGTACTCTACTCTACACCAGTACTCTACACCAGTACTCTACTCTACACTAGTACTCTACTCTACACTAGTACTCTACACTAGTACTCTACACTACACTAGTACTCTACACTAGTACTCTACTCTACACTAGTACTACACTCTACACCAGTAATCTACTCTACACCAGTACTCTATTCTACACTAATACTCTACTCTACACCAGTACTCTACTCTACACCAGTACTCTATTCTACACTATTACTATACTCTACACCAGTACTGTACTCTACACCAGTACTCTACTCTACACTAGTATTATACTATACACCAGTACTCTACTCTACACCAGTACTCTACTCTACATCAGTACTCTACTCTACACCAGTACTCTACACCAGTACTCTACTTTACACCAGTACTCCACTCTACACCAGTACTCTACTCTACATCAGTACTCTACTCTACATCAGTACTCTACTCTACACTAGTACTCTACTCTACACCAGTACTCTACACCAGTACTCTACACTAGTACTCTACTCTACACCAGTACTCTACACCAGTACTCTACTTTACACCAGTACTCTACTCTACACCAGTACTCTACTCTACATCAGTACTCTACTCTACATCAGTACTCTACTCTACACTAGTACTCTACTCTACACCAGTACTCTACACCAGTACTCTACACTAGTACTCTACTCTACACCAGTACTCTACACCAGTACTCTACACCAGTACTCTACTATACACCAGTACTCTACTCTACACCAGTACTCTACTCTACATCAGTACTCTAATCTACACCAGTACTCTACTCTACATCAGTACTCTACTCTACATCAGTACTCTACTCTACACTAGTACTCTACTTTACACCAGTACTCTACTCTACATCAGTACTCTACTCTACACCAGTACTCTACACTAGTACTCTACACTAGTACTCTACTCTACACCAGTACTCTACTCTACACTAGTACTCTACTCTACACCAGTACTCTACACCAGTACTCTACACCAGTACTCTACTCTACACCAGTACTCTACTCTACACTAGTACTCTACTCTACACCAGTACTCTACTCTACATCAGTACTCTACTCTACACCAGTACTCTACACCAATACTCTACACCAGTACTCTACTCTACACCAGTACTCTACTCTACACTAGTACTCTACTCTACACTAGTACTCTACTCTACACCAGTACTCTACACCAGTACTCTACACTAGTACTCTACTCTACACCAGTACTCTACTCTACACTAGTACTCTACTCTACTCTACACTAGTACTCTACTCTACACTAGTACTCTACTCTACATCAGTACTCTACTCTACATCAGTACTCTACTCTACACCAGTACTCTACACCAATACTCTACACTAGTACTCTACTCTACACCAGTACTCTTCTCTACACTAGTACTCTACTCTACACTAGTACTCTACTCTACACCAGTACTCTACACCAGTACTCTACACTAGTACTCTACTCTACACCAGTACTCTACTCTACACTAGTACTCTACTCTACTCTACACTAGTACTCTACTCTACACCAGTACTCTACTCTACATCAGTACTCTACTCTACATCAGTACTCTACTCTACACTAGTACTCTACTTTACACCAGTACTCTACTCTACATCAGTACTCTACTCTACACCAGTACTCTACACTAGTACTCTACACTAGTACTCTACTCTACACCAGTACTCTCCTCTACACTAGTACTCTACTCTACACCAGTACTCTACACCAGTACTCTACACCAGTACTCTACTCTACACCAGTACTCTACTCTACACTAGTACTCTACTCTACACCAGTACTCTACTCTACATCAGTACTCTACTCTACACCAGTACTCTACACCAATACTCTACACCAGTACTCTACTCTACACCAGTACTCTACTCTACACTAGTACTCTACTCTACACTAGTACTCTACTCTACACCAGTACTCTACACCAGTACTCTACACTAGTACTCTACTCTACACCAGTACTCTACTCTACACTAGTACTCTACTCTACACCAGTACTCTACACCAGTACTCTACACTAGTACTCTACTCTACATCAGTACTCTACTCTACACTAGTACTCTACTCTACACTAGTACTCTACTCTACTCTACACTAGTACTCTACTCTACACCAGTACTCTACTCTACATCAGTACTCTACTCTACATCAGTACTCTACTCTACACTAGTACTCTACTTTACACCAGTACTCTACTCTACATCAGTACTCTACTCTACACCAGTACTCTACACTAGTACTCTACACTAGTACTCTACTCTACACCAGTACTCTCCTCTACACTAGTACTCTACTCTACACCAGTACTCTACACCAGTACTCTACACCAGTACTCTACTCTACACCAGTACTCTACTCTACACTAGTACTCTACTCTACACCAGTACTCTACTCTACATCAGTACTCTACTCTACACCAGTACTCTACACCAATACTCTACACCAGTACTCTACTCTACACCAGTACTCTACTCTACACTAGTACTCTACTCTACACTAGTACTCTACTCTACACCAGTACTCTACACCAGTACTCTACACTAGTACTCTACTCTACACCAGTACTCTACTCTACACTAGTACTCTACTCTACACTAGTACTCTACTCTACACTAGTACTCTACACCAGTACTCTACTCTACACCAGTACTCTACTCTACACCAGTACTCTACTTTTCACCAGTACTCTACACCAGTACTCTATTCTACACTAGTACTCTACACAACTCTACTCCATATAGAGAAGTGGGAGATCAACCCTGTTGAGCTGACCTTCATGAAGGAGCTGGGTTGTGGTCAGTTTGGGGTGGTGCGGCTGGGGAAATGGAGAGCTCAACACAAAGTAGCCATCAAGGCTATCAGAGAGGGGGCCATGTACGAAGAAGACTTCCTCGAGGAAGCCAAGGTTATGATGTGAGTACAATACATCCCACACATGACTTCCTAGAGGAAGCCAAGGTTATGATGTGACTTCCTAGAGGAAGCCAAGGTTATGATGTGACTTCCTAGAGGAAGCCAAGGTTATGATGTGACTTCCTAGAGGAAGCCAAGGTTATGATGTGACTTCCTAGAGGAAGCCAAGGTTATGATGTGACTTCCTAGAGGAAGCCAAGGTTATGATGTGACTTCCTAGAGGAAGCCAAGGTTATGATGTGACTTCCTAGAGGAAGCCAAGGTTATGATGTGACTTCCTAGAGGAAGCCAAGGTTATGATGTGACTTCCTAGAGGAAGCCAAGGTTATGATGTGACTTCCTAGAGGAAGCCAAGGTTATGATGTGACTTCCTAGAGGAAGCCTGCACACATCGATAGACGGATTGGATGTACAGATGACCCATAATGTTACCGTGTGTGTGTGTGTGTGTGTGTGTGTGTGTGTGTGTGTGTGTGTGTGTGTGTGTGTGTGTGTGTGTGTGTGTGTGTGTGTGTGTGTGTGTGTGTGTGTGTGTGTGTGTGTGTGTGTGTGTGTGTTGCAGGCGTCTCTCCCATCCTAAACTGGTGCAGCTCTATGGAGTGTGTACCCATCAGAAACCCATCTACATTGTGACTGAGTTCATGGAACTGGGATGTCTGCTCAATCACATCAGGTAAGCCAAGACGTTCATAGGTTTACGTGGCATGAAGCTCACTTCATTTTTCAATGTTTCAGGATATCATCAGAGTATGTTATGTGAGTGGAGCGAGGAGCGGAGCGAGGTAGGGGAGCGAAGAGGGGGAGCGAAGTTTGGGAGCGAGGAGGGGAGCGAGGTTGGGGAGCGAGGAGGGGAGTGAGGAGGGGAGTGAGGAGGGGAGTGAGGAGGGGGAGCGAAGATTGGGAGCGAGGAGGGGAGCGAGGAGCGGAGCGAGGTTGGGGAGCGAGGTTGGGGAGCGAGGTTGGGGAGCGAGGAGGGGAGCGAGGAGCGGAGCGAGGTAGGGGAGCGGAGAGGGGGAGCGAAGTTTGGGAGCGAGGAGGGGAGCGAGGTTGGGGAGCGAGGAGGGGAGTGAGGAGGGGAGTGAGGAGGGGGAGCGAAGTTTGGGAGCGAGGAGGGGAGCGAGGAGCGGAGCGAGGTTGGGGAGCGAGGTTGGGGAGCGAGGTTGGGGAGCGAGGTTGGGGAGCGAGGAGGGGAGCGAGGAGCGGAGCGAGGTAGGGGAGCGAAGAGGGGGAGCGAAGTTTGGGAGCGAGGAGGGGAGCGAGGTTGGGGAGCGAGGTTGGGGAGCGAGGAGGGGAGCGAGGAGGGGAGCGAGGAGGGGAGTGAGGAGGGGAGCGAGGAGGGGAGCGAGGTTGGGGAGCGAGGTTGGGGAGCGAGGATGGGGAACGAGGTTGGGGAGCGAGGTTGGGGAGCCAGGTTGGGGAGCGAGCTTGGGGAGCCAGGAGGGGAGCGAGGTTGGGGAACGAGGTTGGGGAGCGAGGATGGGGAACGAGGTTGGGGAGCGAGGAGGGGAGCGAGGTTGGGGAGCGAGGAAGGGAGCGAGGTTGGGGAGCGAGGAGGCGCTTAACAGCCTCCTTCAGTGCATAAATTCAAATATTTTTGGGGTTAATTTACTTCAGGCAGCGTCGGAACACCTTCAGCCCGGGGTCCTTACTGAGTATCTGTCAGGACGTCTCAGAGGGGATGGAACACCTGGAGGCAAACGGCTTCATTCACAGAGACCTGGTAAGTCTGTCATCCAATAGGCAGTGACCTGGTGAGTCTGTCCGCCAATAAGGAGAGACCTGGAGACCTGGTGTCATGACTCTCCTGTGAGGATCCAAAAGGTAACAGTGGATCTAGCTGTCTCTCTCCCGCAGAGGGGGACAGGGATAGATGTGGGGGTTTTATGACACCTCATGTCAATCGTAAACCATAGGCAGCAGATGATTCCTTTTGGGTGATCGGAATGTCTTTGTGTCTTAGGAAGAGTTTACGGCCCAAAACTACAACATCAAACCACGGACACTGGGACAATATATTTCAACATCAAACCACGGACACTGGGACAATATATTTCAACATCAAACCACGGACACTGGGACAATATATTTCAACATCAAACCTGCGGGACAGGTACAGGATAGCAACAACAACTGCCCGAGTTACACCAGGAACGCACAATCACTCCATCAGTGCTCAGACTGTCCGCAATAGGAGGAGAGAGACCCGGACTGTGGGCTTGTAGGTCTGTTGTCAGCCAGGTCTTCACCAGACATCACCGGCAACAACGTTGCCTATTGGCACAAACCCACCGTCACTGGACCAGACAGGACTGGCAAAAAGTTCTCTTCACTGACGAGTTGCAGTTTTGTCTCACCAGGGGTGATGGTCGGATTCGCATTTATCATAGAAGGAATGAGCGTTACACCAAGGCTTGTATTCTGGAGTGGGATCGATTTGGAGGTGGAGGGTCCGTCATGGTCTGAGGTGATGTGTCACAGCATCATCGGACTGAGCTTGTTGTCATTGCAGGCAATCTCAACGCTGTGCGTTACAGGGAAGACATCCTCCTCCCTCATGTGGTACCCTTCCTGCAGGCTCATCCTGACATGACCCTCCAGCATGACAATGCCACCAGCCATACTGCTCGTTCTGTGCGTGATTTCCTGCAAGACAGGAATGTCAGTGTTCTGCCATGGCCAGCGAAGAGCCCGGATCTCAATCACATTGAGCACGTCAGGGACCTGTTGGATCGGAGGGTGTAGGGCCATTCCCCCCAGAAATTTCCAGGAACTTGCAGGTGCCTTGGTGGAAGAGTGGGATAACATCTCACAGCAAGAACTGGCAAATCTGGTGCCGTCCATGAGGAGGAGATGCACTGCAGTACTTAATGCAGCTGGTGGCAACACCAGATACTGACTGTTACTTTTGATTTTGACCCCCCCTTTGTTCAGGGACACATTATTCAATTTCTGTTAGTCACATGTCTGTGAAACTTGTTCAGTTTATGTCTCAGTTGTTGAATCTTGTTATGTTCATACAAATATTTACACATGTTAAGTTTACTGAAAATAAACGCAGGTGAAAGTGAGAGGACGTTTCGTTTTTTGCTGAGTTTATATATGTACATATTCTTATTCCATCCCTTTAGATTTGTGTGTATTAGCTAGTTGTTGGGGAATTGTTAGATATTACTGCAATATCGGAACTAGAAGCACAAGCATTTCGCTACACTCTCATTAACATCTGCTAACCATGTGTATGTGACCAAAAACATTTGATTTGATTTGAACGACATTCAGAATGAGACTGATATGAATAAATTATTCATTGGTGACTGGTATGACATCTATATATTCTTGAGTTAATTCAGGAGATGGTAACTCATTAAATAAACTTTTCCCGTGGTGCCCCAAATTCCTAATGAGTTAATTGTTACGTGATTAATTTAATCGAGTAATAATTCAACGTAGTAGGTAAGTATTCGATAAATAGCAGTGAGTCATTCAGCCAGTAGGCACATACCTGATTAGAGTAACAGCTAATCACTGTCTCTCTCTCACTCTCTCTCTGTCTCTCTGTCTCTCTGTCTCTCTCTCTCTCTGTCTCTCTCTCTCTCTGTCTCTGTCTCTCTCTGTCTCGGTCTCTCTCTCCTTCTCTCTCTCTCTCTCTGTCTCTGTCTCTGTCTCTGTCTCTCTCTCCTTCTCTCTCTCTCTCTCTCTCTCTCTCTCTCTCTCTCTCTCTCTCTCTCTCTCTCTCTCTCTCTCTCTCTATAGGCAGCGAGGAACTGTCTGGTGAACGATGCTCTGGTGGTGAAGGTGTCAGACTTTGGAATGGCCAGGTACGTAATGGAATAACACACTCAACTCTCAAACCATTTTCTCAATTTCAACTTCAATTTAAGGGGCTTTATTGGCATGGGAAAAAATATGTTTACATTGCCAAAGGAAGTGAAATAAACAATATCAAATTAAATATATAATTTAAAAAAATGAAATGAACAATAAAAAGTCATTTCTAACCCTCAATTCAAATGTCTTTATTGGCATGGTGAAAATATGTATGTATATATATGTATATGTAAATAAAAATAGAGCAGGTATTCCCAAACTGGGGTACACCCGTCGGGGAAACACCAAATAAAAATGTGATTCACATTTAACAAACAAAAAATAAATAAATAATCCTCGCTCCCAAATAAATAATAATAATTAAAAAAAAAAATAAAGTGGTTAAAAAAATCTCAAATCTCAAATTTTCAAACAGTCCATTTATAGTTTTCAACCTGAGTAACCTCGTTTCACTACCAAAAATAAAATGAATCCATCTTGTGTTCAGCAAAATAACAACACAATGTCAAATACAGGAAGCCTGGTCAAATAATGAACATCCAATCACATTAACCGTTACTCACTCACGGGAATTCCACTGACGGAATAGCCAAGCTGGTGGAATAGCTAGTAGCTGCTGCTCATGTTGGTATCTGTACTGACGGCACAGGGAGACGTAGTGGAGGGGTAACACGCCTGCAAGCAGTTGCTCCCGACGCCACCTGGGTCACTGCAGCATCCCCCTAGAGGCTCTTGGGTACACAGTAGCATCCACCGAGAGGCTCTTGGGTACACAGCAGCATCCCCCTAGAGGCTCTTGGGTACACAGCAGCATCCCCCGAGAGGCTCTTGGGTCCACTGCAGCATCCCCCTAGAGGCTCTTGGGTACACAGCAGCATCCACCGAGAGGCTCTTGGGTACACTGCAGCATCCACCGAGAGGCTCTTGGGTACACTGCAGCATCCACCGAGAGGCTCTTGGGTAAACTGCAGCATCCACCGAGAGGCTCTTGGGTAAACTGCAGCATCCACAGAGAGGCTCTTGGGTAAACTGCAGCATCCACCGAGAGGCTCTTGGGTAAACTGCAGCATCCACCGAGAGGCTCTTGGGTACACTGCAGCATCCACAGAGAGGCTCTTGGGTAAACTGCAGCATCCACCGAGAGGCTCTTGGGTACACTGCAGCATCCACCGAGAGGCTCTTGGGTAAACTGCAGCATCCACCGAGAGGCTCTTGGGTACACTGCAGCATCCACCGAGAGGCTCTTGCTGCCAAGGGAATGCCTGACAGCTTGATGATGACGAGTTTCTCACACGACTGGCCTTCTGGGTGATGTTTTTTAGGATTACAGGGACTCTCCGCAACTATATTTAATGTGCGGGACAAAATTGAGGCTATGATTAAGAAGTTGCAGCTCTTCTCTGTTTGCATTAACAAGGACAACACACAGGTCTTTCCATCATTGTATGATTTTTCTGTGTGCAAATGAACTCTGGACAATGTAGGGGCGACAGGTAGCCTTGTGGTTAGAGCAGTGGTTCTTAACCTGGGTTCAATCGAACCCCAGGGGTTCGGTGAGTCAGTCTCAGGTCAAGACACACATCCGACTCATATGATTCATGATGACACGCCCCACTTGGCCATCAGTGGCTGCAGGTGATCACGCTACATCGCTTGGCCTATCTGTGCTGCAGGGAATTTGGTGCGCTCAGTAGTTGACTTGTGACTGTTGTGATGGTACATCTTGTGATTTCTTTCTTAATATTTTAATCCCTTCATACTTACTATGTCAAGCAAAAAAAGAAAGTGGTCAGACGAATATGTACAATATGGATTCACATGTATAACGGAACGTGATGGGAGTCAGCGTCCTAACTGCATGATTTGCAATGCCAAGTTGAGCAATTCTAGTCTAGGACCGGCAAAACTAAGAGAACACTTCCTTAAGCTGCATGGAGATACAACAACACAACGCTCGCTGAATTCAAGGTGAAGAGAGCCAGATTCGATGAAAAGGCTACTCTGCCTGTTCTTGGCTTTGTACCCATCAACAAACCAATCCTCACAGCATCGTACGAAGTTGCTTACCTGATCGCAAAGCAGGGCAAACCACACACCATTGGTGAAACACTCATAAAACCAGCTGTGTTGAAGATGGCGAATATCATGCTGGGAAAAGAGGCTGAAGTTAAGTTATTCCAAATTCCTCTTTCAAACATCAGCGACAGAATAGAGGACATGAGCAAAGACATCTTGGCTCAAGTAGTTGCAGATCTGATTTCAAGCCCGGCAAAATTCATCCTTCAACTCGACGAGACCACAGACGTTTCCAATCTAAGCCAGCTTGCTGTATTCGTGCTCTGTGAAAGACGATGTGATAAAGGAAGATGTTTTATTTTGTAAGCGTCTTACAACAACAACTAAGGCAGCCGATGTGAAGAAACTTGTGGATGACTTCTTCAAAGACAACAATCTTTCGTGGGATATGGTTTCTGCAGTTTGTTCGGACGGAGCTCCAGTCATGCTGGGAAGGAAGTCTGGTTTTGGTGCGCTAGTGAAAGCCGATGCACCACACATCATTGTTACGCATTGTATTCTGCACAGGCATTCGTTGGCAACAAAAACCTTGCCTCCAAAACTGGCAGAAGTATTACAAATTGTAGTGGAACGCGTGAACTATGTGCCAACTAGTGCTCTGAGGCACCGCATCGTCAGTGAGCTGTGTAAAGAAATGGGCTCTGAATTCGAGGTACTTCTGTACCATTCTAACGTTCGGTGGTTATCCCGGGGACAGGTGCTGAATCGTGTTTTTCCCGTGCGTGTGGAATTAGCCCTGTTTTTGCAAGAGCACCAACATTGTCATGCAGATTCCTTCAAAAATTCTGAGTTCATTCTCATTTTAGCGTACATGGCTGATATCTTCGCAGCTCTCAATCATCTCAATCAAAAGATGCTGGGCGGTGGAGTCAACATCATCGAAGCGGAGGAAAACCTGAAGGCTTTTCAAAAAAAGCTACCGTCATGGAAACGACGAACAGAGAACAATAACTTCGCTGCTGGACGACAGATCGATGGCGTATCTGTAATCGGAGACATTTCTGTACCCGAGGAACTGAAGCAAGCAATTGCCACGCACTGTCGTTCTGCCCCTGAACAAGGCATTTAACCCATTGTTCCCCGGTAGGCTGTCAATAAGAAGTTATTCTTAATAAACTGACTTGCGTAGTTAAATAAATGTTAAATAAAAATATGTCAAATGTGAAGCACCTCAGTGAGTTGGCAGGTACTTTCCCAAAACGGATGACACAAACAACTGGATCATCCCATTCATGCCCTGCCTCCAGTCCACTGATATCTGAACAAGAGTCTCATCGAAATTGCAACAAGCGGTTCTGTGAAAATTGAATTTAATCAGAAGCCACTTGACAGATTTCTGGATAGGGCTGCGCTCAGAGTATCCTGCCTTGGCAAATCGCACTGTTAAGACACTGATGCCCTTTGCAACCACATACCTGAGAGAGTGGATTCTCAGCCCTCACTAGCATGAAATAATTAAATCATTTTCCTGTATTTAGTTGAGACTCAAATACAACCCAACATTGCACCTGTGGTGAGTTATTCACAATTTAACAAATACGTTTTTATATGTAAGAGCAAAATTATGATTGATGATGATTTTTAATGATGATTTTCTGGATTTTTTTCCTCATTTTATCTGTCATAGTTGAAGTGTACCTATGATGAAAATTACAGGCCTCTCTCATCTTTTTTAAGTGGGAGAACTTGCACAATTGGTGGCTGACTAAATACTTTTTTGCCCCACTGTACAATGGTGTTTGTTCTTCACTGGTTGCCCTTTTCTCGTGGCAACAGGTCACAAATATTGCTGCTGTGATGTCACACTGTGGAATTTCACCCAGTAGATATGAGAGTTTATCAAAATTGGATTTGTTTTCTAATTCTTTGTGGATCTGTGTAATCTGAGGGAAATGTGTCTCTCTAATATGGTCATACATTTGGCACAACTTGTGTGTGTGTGTGTGTGTGTGTGTGTGTGTGTGTGTGTGTGTGTGTGTGTGTGTGTGTGTGCTCTGTGTATGTGTCTCTGTGTCCTTGTGTGTCTCTCTGTGTGTGTGTGTGTCTCTGTGTGTGTCTGTGTGTGTGTGTGTGTCTCTGTGTGTCTCTGTGTGTGTCTATGTGTGTCTCTGTGTGTGTGTGTGTCTCTGTGTGTCTCTGTGTGTGTCTATGTGTGTCTCTGTGTGTGTCTATGTGTGTGTGTGTCTCTGTGTGTGTCTCTGTGTGTGTCTCTGTGTGTGTCTCTGTGTGTCTGTGTCTGTTTGTGTGTCTCTGTGTGTGTTTGTGTGTCTGTGTGTGTGTGTGTGTGTGTCTCTGTGTGTCTCTGTGTGTCTCTGTGTGTGTCTCTGTGTGTGTCTCTGTGTGTGTCTCTGTGTGTGTCTCTGTGTGTCTGTGTGTGTCTCTGTGTGTGTCTCTGTGTGTGTCTCTGTGTGTGTCTCTGTGTGTCTCTGTGTGTGTCTCTGTGTGTGTCTCTGTGTGTCTGTGTGTGTCTCTGTGTGTGTCTCTGTGTGTCTCTGTGTGTGTGTGTGTGTGTGTCTCTGTGTGTGTCTCTGTGTGTGTGTTAGGTACGTGCTAGATGACCAGTACACTAGTTCATCAGGCTCTAAGTTCCCAGTCAAGTGTGTCTGTCTGTCTACCTGTCTGTCTGCCATAACGTTATTATTGTGTTGTAGATACGTACTAGACAACCAGTACACTAGTTCATCAGGCTCTAAGTTCCCAGTCAAGTGGTCATATGGGTCACTCTCTCCCTCTCTGTGTGTGTTAGGTACGTGCTAGATGACCAATACACTAGTTCATCAGGCTCTAAGTTCCCAGTCAAGTGGTCATATGGGTCACTCTCTCCCTCTCTGTGTGTGTTAGGTATGTACTAGATGACCAGTACACTAGTTCATCAGGCTCTAAGTTCCCAGTCAAGTGGTCATATGGGTCACTCTCTCCCTCTCTGTGTGTGTTAGGTATGTACTAGATGACCAATACACTAGTTCATCAGGCTCTAAGTTCCCAGTCAAGTGGTCATATGGGTCACTCTCTCCCTCTCTCTGTGTGTGTTAGGTACGTGCTAGATGACCAATACACTAGTTCATCAGGCTCTAAGTTCCCAATCAAGTGGTCATATGGGTCACTCTCTCCCTCTCTGTGTGTGTTAGGTATGTACTAGATGACCAGTACACTAGTTCATCAGGCTCTAAGTTCCCAGTCAAGTGGTCATATGGGTCACTCTCTCCCTCTCTGTGTGTGTGTGTGTGTGTGTGTCTCTGTGTGTCTCTGTGTGTGTGTGTGTGTCTCTGTGTGTGTGTTAGGTACGTACTAGACAACCAGTACACTAGTTCATCAGGCTCTAAGTTCCCAGTCAAGTGGTCATATGGGTCACTCTCTCCCTCTCTGTGTGTGTTAGGTATGTACTAGACAACCAGTACACTAGTTCATCAGGCTCTAAGTTCCCAGTCAAGTGGTCATATGGGTCACTCTCTCCCTCTCTGTGTGTGTTAGGTATGTACTAGATGACCAGGACACTAGTTCATCAGGCTCTAAGTTCCCAGTCAAGTGGTCATATGGGTCACTCTCTCCCTCTCTGTGTGTGTTAGGTATGTACTAGATGACCAGGACACTAGTTCATCAGGCTCTAAGTTCCCAGTCAAGTGGTCATATGGGTCACTCTCTCCCTCTCTGTGTGTGTTAGGTATGTACTAGATGACCAATACACTAGTTCATCAGGCTCTAAGTTCCCAGTCAAGTGTGTCCTCCTGAAGTCTTCAACTTCTGCAAGTTCAGCAGCAAGTCTGACGTCTGGTCCTTCGGTAGGTGGTCGCTGTGTGTGTATATTGATGAAGGCTTATGTGTGTATATTGATACGTGTGTGTGTGTGTGTGTGTGTTTGTCAGGTGTGTTGATGTGGGAGGTGTTTACAGAGGGGAAGATGCCGTTTGAACACAACCCTAACCACGAGGTAGTGATGAGAGTGTCACAAGGACACCGTCTCTACAGACCCAGGATGGCCACGCCCAGCATCTATGACATCATGCAGCTCTGCTGGCACGAGGTACATCGTACACTTCCTGCTTCCTGCTTCCTGTGTTTGCGACTGTTTGAGGTAGAAGGTAGATGACACTAACCACAGGTCTAGGATCAGGGCTACTCCAACTCATAACCTGAACCATTAGAGGGAAATATCAGAATTCAAAACAATTCAATTTCATTCAAGGGGCTTTAATGGAATGGGAAACAGTTTTTGGAAACATGTTTAAAAAAATATTGTTATGTAGAAATAGGATATTATTAGGCATAGGTCTAGAGTCCTATGGGAGACAGTCCGGTTCGTTTGATGACAGCGTAGGCTCATCTTCCAACAGTTTCATTAGTTTTAACATCTATTGACGGTTGATTGGACAGTTGATCAGTGGGGTAAAACGTCCGTCTCTCAAAGTTGTTATTGCCTCTGCACCATTTACATTGGCAAAGCAAGTGAAGTAGATAATATACAAAAGTGAAATAAACAATAAAAAATGAACAGTAAACATTACACTCACAGAAGTTCCAAAGTAATAAAGACATTTCTGCTCTGTTTTTTTGTTAATTCTTTCCAATGTGTCAAGTAATTATCTTTTTGTTTTCTCATGATTTGATTGGGTCTAATTGTGTTGCTGTCCTGGGGCTCTGTGGGGAGTGTTTGTGTTTGTGAACAGAGCCGCAGGACCAGCTTGCTTAGGGGACTCTTCTCCAGGTTCATCTCTCTGTAGGTGATGGCTTTGTTATGGAAGGTTTGGGAATCGCTTCCTTTTAGGTGGTTGTAGAATTTAACGCCTCTTTTGTGGATTTTGATAATTAGTGGGTATCGGCCTAATTCTGCTCTGCATTATTTGATGTTTTACGTTGTTCACAGAGGATATTTTTGTAGAATTCTGCATGTAGTCTCAATTTGGTGGTGGTCCCATTTTGTGAATTCTTGTTTGGTGGGCGGAACTCAGATCTCCCAACCATAAAGGGCAATGGGTTCTATAACTTCTTAGGGCTGAGATCCCGCTAACGGGATCAATATGACAACAGCCAGTGAAAGTGCAGGGCTCCAAATTCAAAACAGAAATCCCATAATTAAAATTCCTCAAACATAGAAGTATTTCACACCATTTTAAAGAATCACTTCTTGTTAATCCCACCACAGTGTCCGGTTTTACGGCGAAAGCAACACAAACGATTATGTTAGGTCAGAGCCAAGTCACAGAAAAACAGCCATTTTTCCAGCCAAAGAGAGGAGTCACAAAAATCATAAATAGAGAGAGAATTAATCACTAACCTTTGATGATCTTCATCAGATGGCACTCATAGGACTTCATGTTACACAATACTTGTATGTTTTGTTCGATAAAGTTAATATTTATATCAAAAAATATCAGTATACATTGACGCGTTATGTTCAGTAGTTCCAAAAACATCCGGTGATTTTGCAGAGAGCCACGTCAATTTACAGAAAGTCTCATAATAAATGTTGATGAAAATGCAAGTGTTATACATGGCACTTTAGATACACTTCTCCTTAATGCAACCGCTGTGTCAGATTTCAAAAAGGCTTTACGGAAAAAGCAAACCATGCAATAATCTGAGTACGGCGCTCAGAGAACCAAACAAGCCAAACAGATATGCGCCATATTGTGCAGTCAACAGAAGTCAGAAATAACATTATACATATTCACTTACCTTTGATGATCTTCATCAGAATGCACTCCCAGGAATCGCAGTTCCACAATAAATGTTTGTTTTGTTCGATAATGTCCATCATTTATGTCCAAATAGCTACTTTTGTTAGCGTGTTTTGTTAACAAATCCAAACTCACGAAGCTCGTTCACTAGGAGCAGACGAAATGTCAAAAAGTTCCGTTACAGTCCGTAGAAACATGTCAAACGATGTATAGAATCAATCTTTAGGATGTTTTTAAAATAAATCTTCAATAATGTTCCAACTGGAGAATTCCTTTGTCTGTAGAAAAGCAATGGAACGCGAGCTAACTCTCTCATGACCGCGCGTCACGAGCCCGTGGCACTCTGCAAGACCACTGACTCAAAGAGCCCTTATGAGTCCCTCCTTTTGAGTAGAATCCTCAAACAAGTTTCTAAAGACTGACATCTAGTGGAAGCCTTAGGAAGTGCAACATGACCAATATCCCACTGTATCTTCAATAGGGAATGAGTTGAAAAACGACCAACCTCAGATTTCCCACTTCCTGGTTGGATTCTTTCTCAGGTTTTTGCCTGTCATATGAGTTCTGTTATACTCACAGACATCATTCAAACAGTTTTAGAAACTTCAGAGTGTAATATGCATATATTAGCAACTGGGACTGAGTAGCAGGCAGTTTACTCTGGGCACCTTATTCATCCAAGCTACTCAATGCTGCCCATGCAGCCATAAGAAGATGACTGTTTCAAGTATTTTTTGCCAGATACTAACTAGTATGTCAAATGTTATGTTCCTTTTGATGGCATAGAAGGCCATTCTTGCCTTGTCTCTCAGATTGTTCACAGTTTTGTGTAAGTTACCTGTGGTGCTGATGTTTAGGCCGAGGTATGTATAGTTTTTTGTGTGCTCTAGGGCAACGGTGTCTAGATGGAATTTGTATTTGTGGTCCTGGCGACTGGACCTTTTTTGGAACACAGATTTACTGTCAGTGCCCAGGTCTGACAGAATCTGTGCAGAAAATCTAGGTGCTGCTGTAGACCCTCCTATGTTGGTGACAGAAGCACCAGATCATCAGCAAACAGTAGACATTTGATTTCAGATTCTAGTAGGGTGAGGCCGGGTGCTGCAGACTGTTCTAGTGCCCACGCCAATTTGTTGATATATATGTTGAAGAGGGTGGGGCTTAAGCTGCATCCCTATCTCACCCCCCTGTGGATAGATTTTTTGTTTTTTGTCCATTTTTAACCACACACTTGTTGTTTGTGTACATGGATTTTATAATGTCGTATGTTTTACCCCCAACACCACTTTCCATCAGTTTGTATAGCAGACCCTCACGCCAAATTGAGTCAAAAGCTTTTTTGAAATCAACAAGTCATGAGAAGACTTTGCCTTTGTTTTGGTTTGTTTGTTAGTCAATTAGGGTGTGCAGGGTGAATACGTGGTCTGTCGTATGGTAATATTTGACATTTGCTCAGTACATTGATTTCACTGAGGACATGTACTCAAAATCTCTCTCTCTCTCTTTGCTTCCCTCCCTCCCTCTTTAGAGAGCGGAGGAAAGGCCATCGTTCTCTCAGATATCCATCTTGATCTCTGACGCTCTGGAAGAGGACGGCTCTCCTCAGCCTGAACCGGCCAATCAGATCGCAACCACCAATCGAATCTCCTCAGATCTACTCGATGGAGGACTGCTTCAATAAGGATCCAAACATTTCATACCACTCTGTCGTGATGGATCTCTCAAGATGGTTGATCACAATGGATTTTGTTAGACAGAAAGCTTACGTCCAGATACCATATACTCTTTTACCTCTTCTATCCTGTCTGACATGCTCACGTCCAGATACCATATACTGTTTTACCTCTTCTATCCCATCTGACATGCTCACGTCCAGATACCATATACTGTTTTACCTCTTCTATCCCGTCTGACATGCTCACGTCCAGATACCATATACTGTTTTACCTCTTCTATCCCGTCTGACATGCTCACGTCCAGATACCATATACTGTTTTGCCTCTTCTATCCTGTCTGACATGCTCACGTCCAGATACCATATACAGTTTTACCTCTTCTATTCTGGACTGTCTTCATTCTCTCCAGTCATTTTGTAATTTAACTGAACAAACTCAAGCCCTTTGCATGTCCTAACACAGCTAGTCCTGTTAGTTTATATAGTTCAGTAGGTCCATTCATACATCGTGTCCTGTTTCAATACTCAAACGCATGTCCTCAATCCAGCTGTATATTAATAAGGTAAATGTATGTTTTTAATACTACTGCAGCAGATTCAATGTAATTACGATAACACGAGTGACGATACCATTCTCTTATGTGATTGTATTCTCTTACATCAAAGTCAAACACTCTGAGAACAGCTGTTCCCGACTCCAGATGGATTTAAAAACAACAAAACTACATTTTCCGTGAGAAGTAGGCATTAGTCTGAAAATGAAAAATAAAGGAAATTCACATGAGCACCACAATGCCTACTCCACACCCATGACGTACCAAGGGTTTTTTCCCAGCACACAGCTCTGACCTACTACAGTAGCTATGTTGGTCTGCTGTACTTCAATGTAAAGGTTGGTTGCTTAGGATTCAAACCTTCTCAAATATTCGTATAATTAGTAGTATTACTATATTGCAGGATTTTTATACAAAGGCTAGTGCCTACCCTACCTAATGTTATGTATTCAACAACAGACCAACCTACAACCCGTCTTAAACTAAAAATGGAGCACACTATTAAAAAGACAGATCAGAATTAATTTTGCCCATGAAAATGTCTTAAAAACCATTAAGCGAAACAGGTTTTTGCAAATTTAAAGAACTGCTTTTGATTAATAAATATTATTTGGGGGTACTGGGGGTGTAGACTATGATAGACAGCCTCTCCCTGGGGGTGTAGACTATGACAGACAGCCTCTCCCTGGGGGTGTAGACTATGACAGACAGCCTCTCCCTGGGGGTGTAGACTATGACAGACAGCCTCTCCCTGGGGGTGTAGACTATGATAGACAGCCTCTCCCTGGGGGTGTAGACTATGACAGACAGCCTCTCCCTGGGGGTGTAGACTATGACAGACAGCCTCTCCCTGGGGGTGTAGACTATGACAGACAGCCTCTCCCTGGGGGTGTAGACTATGACAGACAGCCTCTCCCTGGGGGTGTAGACTATGACAGACAGCCTCTACTGGGGGTGTAGACTATGACAGACAGCCTCTCCCTGGGGGTGTAGACTATGACAGACAGCATCTCCCTGGGGGTGTAGACTATGACAGACAGCCTCTACTGGGGGTGTAGACTATGATAGACAGCCTCTCCCTGGGGGTGTAGACTATGACAGACAGCCTCTACTGGGGGTGTAGACTATGACAGACAGCCTCTCCCTGGGGGTGTAGACTATAATAGACAGCCTCTCCCTGGGGGTGTAGACTATGATAGACAGCCTCTCCCTGGGGGTGTAGACTATGACAGACAGCCTCTACTGGGGGTGTAGACTATAATAGACACCCTCTCCTGGGGGTGTAGACTATGACAGACAGCCTCTCCTGGGGGTGTAGACTATGACAGACAGCCTCTCCTGGGGGTGTAGACTATGATAGACAGCCTCTCCCTGGGGGTGTAGACTATGACAGACAGCCTCCCCCTGGGGGTGTAGACTATGACAGACAGCCTCTCCCTGGGGGTGTAGACTATGACAGACAGCCTCTACCCGGGGGAGTAGACTATGACAGACAGCCTCCCCCTGGGGGTGTAGACTATGACAGACAGCCTCTCCTGGGGGTGTAGACTATGACAGACAGCCTCTCCTGGGGGTGTAGACTATGACAGACAGCCTCCCCCTGGGGGTGTAGACTATGACAGACAGCCTCTCCCTGGGGGTGTAGACTATGACAGACAGCCTCTCCTGGGGGTGTAGACTATGACAGACAGCCTCTCCTGGGGGTGTAGACTATAATAGACAGCCTCTACTGGGGGTGTAGACTATGACAGACAGCCTCTACTGGGGGTGTAGACTATGACAGACAGCCTCTCCTGAACAATTTCATCTATTTAAAAAAAAATGAAATGAAAATAAATAAATGTTGTTTCCATCAAATTGACTCGTAGCAGATAAAAGTCTGTGAGTAAATATGTAGTGCTCATAACCGTTGGAGGTTAAATCCCCATGTAACGAATACAAAAAGGACAAGTTCAATGTGTTTCCACGGCATTTTCAACTCTTTCTGATAGTTCTGTCGCAACGTTACGTAGGTATAGCGAATGTCCCCACTCTGGTATTGTCACGTGCACTCTAGCCAACAGCTGACAGATACAGCTCTGGTATTGTCACGTGCACTCTAGCCAACAGCTGACAGATACAGCTCTGGTATTGTCACGTGCACTCTAGCCAACAGCTGACAGATACAGCTCTGGTATTGTCACGTGCACTCTAGCCAACAGCTGACAGATACAGCTCTGGTATTGTCACGTGCACTCTAGCCAACAGCTGACAGATACAGGTCTGGTATTGTCACGTGCACTCTAGCCAACAGCTGACAGATACAGCTCTGGTATTGTCACGTGCACTCTAGCCAACAGCTGACAGATACAGGTCTGGTATTGTCACGTGCACTCTAGCCAACAGCTGACAGATACAGCTCTGGTATTGTCACGTGCACTCTAGTCAACAGCTGACAGATACAGCTCTGGTATTGTCACGTGCACTCTAGCCAACAGCTGACAATACAGGTCTGGTATTGTCACGTGCACTCTAGCCAACAGCTGACAGATACAGGTCTGGTATTGTCACGTGCACTCTAGCCAACAGCTGACAGATACAGCTCTGGTATTGTCACGTGCACTCTAGCCAACAGCTGACAGATACAGCTCTGGTATTGTCACGTGCACTCTAGCCAACAGCTGACAGATACAGCTCTGGTATTGTCACGTGCACTCTAGCCAACAGCTGACAGATACAGCTCTGGTATTGTCACGTGCACTCTAGCCAACAGCTGACAGATACAGGTCTGGTATTGTCACGTGCACTCTAGCCAACAGCTGACAGATACAGCTCTGGTATTGTCACGTGCACTCTAGCCAACAGCTGACAGATACAGCTCTGGTATTGTCACGTGCACTCTAGCCAACAGCTGACAGATACAGCTCTGGTATTGTCACGTGCACTCTAGCCAACAGCTGACAGATACAGCTCTGGTATTGTCACGTGCACTCTAGCCAACAGCTGACAGATACAGGTCTGGTATTGTCACGTGCACTCTAGCCAACAGCTGACAGATACAGCTCTGGTATTGTCACGTGCACTCTAGCCAACAGCTGACAGATACAGCTCTGGTATTGTCACGTGCACTCTAGCCAACAGCTGACAGATACAGGTCTGGTATTGTCACGTGCACTCTAGCCAACAGCTGACAGATACAGCTCTGGTATTGTCACGTGCACTCTAGCCAACAGCTGACAGATACAGCTCTGGTATTGTCACGTGCACTCTAGCCAACAGCTGACAGATACAGCTCTGGTATTGTCACGTGCACTCTAGCCAACAGCTGACAGATACAGGTCTGGTATTGTCACGTGCACTCTAGCCAACAGCTGACAGATACAGCTCTGGTATTGTCACGTGCACTCTAGCCAACAGCTGACAGATACAGCTCTGGTATTGTCACGTGCACTCTAGCCAACAGCTGACAGATACAGCTCTGGTATTGTCACGTGCACTCTAGCCAACAGCTGACAGATACAGGTCTGGTATTGTCACGTGCACTCTAGCCAACAGCTGACAGATACAGCTCTGGTATTGTCACGTGCACTCTAGCCAACAGCTGACAAATACAGCTCTGGTATTGTCACGTGCACTCTAGCCAACAGCTGACAGATACAGCTCTGGTATTGTCACGTGCACTCTAGCCAACAGCTGACAGATACAGCTCTGGTATTGTCACGTGCACTCGAGCCAACTACACGAACAAGAACAATATGGACAAAAGTGCGAGATGATAATTTTTATTTGTCAAAGGGCAGCCAAGTATCGATCATCATCTCACCCGAATAAGAGCCTCTATACTTACTAGATCTTCTAAACTGTCCTGAGTCGACCCACAACGGATCCAAATTAAACATTCAATTCACTGTCCTGAGTCGACCCACAACGGATCCAAATTAAACATTCAATTCACTGTCCTGAGTCGACCCACAACGGATCCAAATTAAACATTCAATTCACTGTCCTGAGTCGACCCACAACGGATCCAAATTAAACATTCAATTCACTGTCCTGAGTCGACCCACGAGGGATCCAAATTAAACATTCAATTCACTGTCCTGAGTCGACCCACAACGGATCCAAATTAAACATTCAATTCACTGTCCTGAGTCGACCCACGAGGGATCCAAATTAAACATTCAATTCACTGTCCTGAGTCGACCCACGACGGATCCAAATTAAACATTCAATTCACTGTCCTGAGTCGACCCACGACGGATCCAAATTAAACATTCAATTCACTGTCCTGAGTCGACCCACGACGGATCCAAATTAAACATTCAATTCACTGTCCTGAGTCGACCCACGACGGATCCAAATTAAACATTCAATTCACTGTCCTGAGTCGACCCACGACGGATCCAAATTAAACATTCAATTCACTGTCCTGAGTCGACCCACGACGGATCCAAATTAAACATTCAATTCACTGTCCTGAGTCGACCCACGACGGATCCAAATTAAACATTCAATTCACTGTCCTGAGTCGACCCACGACGGATCCAAATTAAACATTCAATTCACTGTCCTGAGTCGACCCACGACGGATCCAAATTAAACATTCAATTCACTGTCCTGAGTCGACCCACGACGGATCCAAATTAAACATTCACATCACAGGACTTTTGTGCCGTTATTCAATTATTGTCATTTTTAAAATGTTAAACTCAGTTGAAAACAATAATCTAGGGAGGATCATAGAGTTGTTGTAGGCTAGTCTAGGGAGGATCATAGTGTTGTTGTAGGCTAGTCTAGGGAGGATCATAGTGTTGTTGTAGGCTAGTCTAGGGAGGATCATAGAGTTGTAGGCTAGTCTAGGGAGGATCATAGAGTTGTAGGCTAGTCTAGGTAGGATCATAGTGGTTGTAGGCTAGTCTAGGGAGGATCATAGAGTTGTAGGCTAGTCTAGGGAGGATCATAGTGGTTGTAGGCTAGTCTAGGTAGGATCATAGTGGTTGTAGGCTAGTCTAGGGAGGATCATAGTGGTTGTAGGCTAGTCTAGGGAGGATCATAGTGTTGTAGGCTAGTCTAGGGAGGATCATAGTGGTTGTAGGCTAGTCTAGGTAGGATCATAGTGGTTGTAGGCTAGTCTAGGGAGGATCATAGTGGTTGTAGGCTAGTCTAGGGAGGATCATAGAGTTGTAGGCTAGTCTAGGGAGGATCATAGAGTTGTAGGCTAGTCTAGGTAGGATCATAGTGGTTGTAGGCTAGTCTAGGGAGGATCATAGTGGTTGTAGGCTAGTCTAGGGAGGATCATAGTGTTGTAGGCTAGTCTAGGGAGGATCATAGTGGTTGTAGGCTAGTCTAGGTAGGATCATAGTGGTTGTAGGCTAGTCTAGGGAGGATCATAGTGTTGTAGGCTAGTCTAGGGAGGATCATAGTGTTGTATGCTAGTCTAGGGAGGATCGTAGTGGTTGTAGGCTAGTCTAGGGAGGATCATAGTGTTGTAGGCTAGTCTAGGGAGGATCATAGTGGTTGTAGGCTAGTCTAGGTAGGATCATAGTGGTTGTAGGCTAGTCTAGGGAGGATCATAGTGTTGTAGGCTAGTCTAGGGAGGATCATAGTGTTGTAGGCTAGTCTAGGGAGGATCATAGTGGTTGTAGGCTAGTCTAGGGAGGATCATTGTGTTGTTGTAGGCTTGTAAGATCACAGTGTTGTTGTAGGCTAGTCTAGGGAGGATCATAGTGTTGTAGGCTAGTCTAGGGAGGATCATAGTGGTTGTAGGCTAGTCTAGGGAGGATCATAGTGTTGTAGGCTAGTCTAGGGAGGATCATAGTGTTGTAGGCTAGTCTAGGGAGGATCATAGAGTTGTAGGCTAGTCTAGGGAGGATCATTGTGTTGTAGGCTAGTCTAGGGAGGATCATAGTGTTGTTGTAGGCTAGTCTAGGGAGGATCATAGTGGTTGTAGGCTAGTCTAGGGAGGATCATAGTGTTGTTGTAGGCTAGTAAGATCACAGTGTTGTTGTAGGCTAGTCTAGGGAGGATCATAGTGTTGTAGGCTAGTCTAGGTAGGATCATTGTGTTGTTGTAGGCTAGTAAGATCACAGTGTTGTTGTAGGCTAGTCTAGGGAGGATCATAGAGTTGTTGTAGGCTAGTCTAGGGAGGATCATTGTGTTGTAGGCTAGTCTAGGTAGGATCATTGTGTTGTTGTAGGCTAGTCTAGGGAGGATCATAGTGTTGTAGGCTAGTCTAGGTAGGATCATTGTGTTGTTGTAGGCTTGTAAGATCACAGTGTTGTTGTAGGCTAGTCTAGGGAGGATCATAGTGGTTGTAGGCTAGTCTAGGGAGGATCATAGTGGTTGTAGGCTAGTCTAGGTAGGATCATAGTGTTGTTGTAGGCCAGTCTAGGTAGGATCATTGTGTTGTAGACTAGTCTAGGGAGGATCATAGTGGTTGTAGGCTAGTCTAGGTAGGATCATAGTGTTGTTGTAGACTAGTCTAGGGAGGAGCATAGTGTTGTAGGCTAGTCTAGGGAGGATCATTGTGTTGTAGACTAGTCTAGGGAGGATCATTGTGTTGTAGGCTCGTCTAGGGAGGATCATAGTGGTTGTAGGCTAGTCTAGGGAGGATCATAGTGGTTGTAGGCTAGTCTAGGGAGGATCATAGTGTTGTTGTAGGCTAGTCTAGGGAGGATCATAGTGGTTGTAGGCTAGTCTAGGGAGGATCATAGTGGTTGTAGGCTAGTCTAGGGAGGATCATAGTGGTTGTAGGCTCGTCTAGGGAGGATCATAGTGGTTGTAGGCTAGTCTAGGGAGGATCATAGTGGTTGTAGGCTAGTCTAGGGAGGATCATAGTGTTGTTGTAGGCTAGTCTAGGGAGGATCATTGTGTTGTAGGCTCGTCTAGGGAGGATCATAGTGGTTGTAGGCTAGTCTAGGGAGGATCATAGTGTTGTTGTAGGCTAGTAAGATCACAGTGTTGTTGTAGGCTAGTCTAGGGAGGATCATAGTGTTGTAGGCTAGTCTAGGTAGGATCATTGTGTTGTTGTAGGCTAGTAAGATCACAGTGTTGTTGTAGGCTAGTCTAGGGAGGATCATAGAGTTGTTGTAGGCTAGTCTAGGGAGGATCATTGTGTTGTAGGCTAGTCTAGGTAGGATCATTGTGTTGTTGTAGGCTAGTCTAGGGAGGATCATAGTGTTGTAGGCTAGTCTAGGTAGGATCATTGTGTTGTTGTAGGCTTGTAAGATCACAGTGTTGTTGTAGGCTAGTCTAGGGAGGATCATAGTGGTTGTAGGCTAGTCTAGGGAGGATCATAGTGGTTGTAGGCTAGTCTAGGTAGGATCATAGTGTTGTTGTAGGCCAGTCTAGGTAGGATCATTGTGTTGTAGACTAGTCTAGGGAGGATCATAGTGGTTGTAGGCTAGTCTAGGTAGGATCATAGTGTTGTTGTAGACTAGTCTAGGGAGGATCATAGTGTTGTTGTAGGCTAGTAGGATCACAGTGTTGTTGTAGGCTAGTCTAGGGAGGATCATAGTGTTGTTGTAGGCTAGTCTAGGTAGGATCATTGTGTTGTTGTAGGCTCGTCTAGGTAGGATCATATTGTTGTAGGCTAGTAGGATCACAGTGTTGTTGTAGGCTAGTCTAGGTAGGATCATAGTGTTGTTGTAGGCCAGTCTAGGGAGGATCATTGTGTTGTAGGCTAATCTAGGTAGCATCATAGTGTTGTTGTAGGCTAGTCTAGGTAGGATCATTGTGTTGTTGTAGGCTAATCTAGGTAGCATCATAGTGTTGTTGTAGGTTCGTAGGATCACAGTGTTGTTGTAGGCCAGTCTAGGGAGGATCATAGTGTTGTTGTAGGCTAGTCTAGGTAGGATCATTGTGTTGTAGGCTAGTCTAGGTAGGATCATAGTTGTTGTAGGCTAGTCTAGGTAGGATCATTGTGTTGTTGTAGGCTAGTAGGATCACAGTGTTGTTGTAGGCCAGTCTAGGTAGGATCATTGTGTTGTTGTAGGCTAATCTAGGTTGGATCATAGTGTTGTAGGCTCGTCTAGGGAGGATCATTGTGTTGTTGGCTCGTCTAGGGAGGATCATTGTGTTGTAGGCTCGTCTAGGTAGGATCATTGTGTTGTAGACTAGTCTAGGGAGGATCATAGTGGTTGTAGGCTAGTCTAGGTAGGATCATAGTGTTGTTGTAGACTAGTCTAGGTAGGATCATTGTGTTGTAGGCTAGTAGGATCAGTGTTGTTGTAGGCTAGTCTAGGTAGGATCATAGAGTTGTTGTAGGCTAGTAGGATCACAGTGTTGTTGTAGGCTAGTCTAGGGAGGATCATAGGGTTGTAGCTAGTCTAGGTAGGATCATTGTGTTGTTGTAGTCTAGTAGGATCACAGTGTTGTTGTAGGCTAGTCGAGGTAGGATCATTGTGTTGTTGTAGGCTAGTCTAGGGAGGATCATATTGTTGTAGGATCATAGTGTTTTTGTAGGCTAGTAGGATCACAGTGTTGTTGTAGGCTAGTCTAGGGAGGATCATTGTGTTGTAGGCTAGTCTAGGGAGGATCATAGTGGTTGTAGGCTCGTCTAGAGAGGATCATAGTGTTGTTGTAGGCTCGTCTAGGGAGGATCATTGTGGTTGTAGGCTAGTCTAGGGAGGATCATTGTGTTGTTGTAGGCTTGTAAGATCACAGTGTTGTTGTAGGCTAGTCTAGGGAGGATCATAGTGTTGTAGGCTAGTCTAGGGAGGATCATAGTGGTTGTAGGCTAGTCTAGGGAGGATCATAGTGTTGTAGGCTAGTCTAGGGAGGATCATAGTGTTGTAGGCTAGTCTAGGGAGGATCATAGTGGTTGTAGGCTAGTCTAGGGAGGATCATAGTGTTGTTGTAGGCTAGTCTAGGGAGGATCATTGTGTTGTAGACTCGTCTAGGGAGGATCATAGTGGTTGTAGGCTAGTCTAGGGAGGATCATATTGTTGTAGGCTAGTAGGATCACAGTGTTGTTGTAGGCTAGTCTAGGTAGGATCATAGTGTTGTTGTAGGCCAGTCTAGGGAGGATCATTGTGTTGTAGGCTAATCTAGGTAGCATCATAGTGTTGTTGTAGGCTAGTCTAGGTAGGATCATTGTGTTGTTGTAGGCTAATCTAGGTAGCATCATAGTGTTGTTGTAGGTTCGTAGGATCACAGTGTTGTTGTAGGCCAGTCTAGGGAGGATCATAGTGTTGTTGTAGGCTAGTCTAGGTAGGATCATTGTGTTGTAGGCTAGTCTAGGTAGGATCATAGTTGTTGTAGGCTAGTCTAGGTAGGATCATTGTGTTGTTGTAGGCTAGTAGGATCACAGTGTTGTTGTAGGCCAGTCTAGGTAGGATCATTGTGTTGTTGTAGGCTAATCTAGGTTGGATCATAGTGTTGTAGGCTCGTCTAGGGAGGATCATTGTGTTGTAGGCTCGTCTAGGGAGGATCATTGTGTTGTAGGCTCGTCTAGGTAGGATCATTGTGTTGTAGACTAGTCTAGGGAGGATCATAGTGGTTGTAGGCTAGTCTAGGTAGGATCATAGTGTTGTTGTAGACTAGTCTAGGTAGGATCATTGTGTTGTTGTAGGCTAGTAGGATCAGTGTTGTTGTAGGCTAGTCTAGGTAGGATCATAGAGTTGTTGTAGGCTAGTAGGATCACAGTGTTGTTGTAGGCTAGTCTAGGGAGGATCATAGGGTTGTAGCTAGTCTAGGTAGGATCATTGTGTTGTTGTAGTCTAGTAGGATCACAGTGTTGTTGTAGGCTAGTCGAGGTAGGATCATTGTGTTGTTGTAGGCTAGTCTAGGGAGGATCATATTGTTGTAGGATCATAGTGTTTTTGTAGGCTAGTAGGATCACAGTGTTGTTGTAGGCTAGTCTAGGGAGGATCATTGTGTTGTAGGCTAGTCTAGGGAGGATCATAGTGGTTGTAGGCTCGTCTAGAGAGGATCATAGTGTTGTTGTAGGCTCGTCTAGGGAGGATCATTGTGGTTGTAGGCTAGTCTAGGGAGGATCATTGTGTTGTTGTAGGCTTGTAAGATCACAGTGTTGTTGTAGGCTAGTCTAGGGAGGATCATAGTGTTGTAGGCTAGTCTAGGGAGGATCATAGTGGTTGTAGGCTAGTCTAGGGAGGATCATAGTGTTGTAGGCTAGTCTAGGGAGGATCATAGTGTTGTAGGCTAGTCTAGGGAGGATCATAGTGGTTGTAGGCTAGTCTAGGGAGGATCATAGTGTTGTTGTAGGCTAGTCTAGGGAGGATCATTGTGTTGTAGACTCGTCTAGGGAGGATCATAGTGGTTGTAGGCTAGTCTAGGGAGGATCATAGTGTTGTTGTAGGCTAGTAAGATCACAGTGTTGTTGTAGGCTAGTCTAGGGAGGATCATAGTGTTGTAGGCTAGTCTAGGTAGGATCATTGTGTTGTTGTAGGCTAGTAAGATCACAGTGTTGTTGTAGGCTAGTCTAGGGAGGATCATAGAGTTGTTGTAGGCTAGTCTAGGGAGGATCATTGTGTTGTAGGCTAGTCTAGGTAGGATCATTGTGTTGTTGTAGGCTAGTCTAGGGAGGATCATAGTGTTGTAGGCTAGTCTAGGTAGGATCATTGTGTTGTTGTAGGCTTGTAAGATCACAGTGTTGTTGTAGGCTAGTCTAGGGAGGATCATAGTGGTTGTAGGCTAGTCTAGGGAGGATCATAGTGGTTGTAGGCTAGTCTAGGTAGGATCATAGTGTTGTTGTAGGCCAGTCTAGGTAGGATCATTGTGTTGTAGACTAGTCTAGGGAGGATCATAGTGGTTGTAGGCTAGTCTAGGTAGGATCATAGTGTTGTTGTAGACTAGTCTAGGGAGGAGCATAGTGTTGTAGGCTAGTCTAGGGAGGATCATTGTGTTGTAGACTAGTCTAGGGAGGATCATTGTGTTGTAGGCTCGTCTAGGGAGGATCATAGTGGTTGTAGGCTAGTCTAGGGAGGATCATAGTGGTTGTAGGCTAGTCTAGGGAGGATCATAGTGTTGTTGTAGGCTAGTCTAGGGAGGATCATAGTGGTTGTAGGCTAGTCTAGGGAGGATCATTGTGTTGTAGACTAGTCTAGGGAGGATCATTGTGTTGTAGGCTCGTCTAGGGAGGATCATAGTGGTTGTAGGCTAGTCTAGGGAGGATCATAGTGGTTGTAGGCTAGTCTAGGGAGGATCATAGTGTTGTTGTAGGCTAGTCTAGGGAGGATCATAGTGGTTGTAGGCTAGTCTAGGGAGGATCATAGTGGTTGTAGGCTAGTCTAGGGAGGATCATAGTGGTTGTAGGCTCGTCTAGGGAGGATCATAGTGGTTGTAGGCTAGTCTAGGGAGGATCATAGTGGTTGTAGGCTAGTCTAGGGAGGATCATAGTGTTGTTGTAGGCTAGTCTAGGGAGGATCATTGTGTTGTAGGCTCGTCTAGGGAGGATCATAGTGGTTGTAGGCTAGTCTAGGGAGGATCATAGTGTTGTTGTAGGCTAGTAAGATCACAGTGTTGTTGTAGGCTAGTCTAGGGAGGATCATAGTGTTGTAGGCTAGTCTAGGTAGGATCATTGTGTTGTTGTAGGCTAGTAAGATCACAGTGTTGTTGTAGGCTAGTCTAGGGAGGATCATAGAGTTGTTGTAGGCTAGTCTAGGGAGGATCATTGTGTTGTAGGCTAGTCTAGGTAGGATCATTGTGTTGTTGTAGGCTCGTCTAGGTAGGATCATATTGTTGTAGGCTAGTAGGATCACAGTGTTGTTGTAGGCTAGTCTAGGTAGGATCATAGTGTTGTTGTAGGCTAATCTAGGTAGGATCATAGTGTTGTTGTAGGCCAGTCTAGGGAGGATCATTGTGTTGTAGGCTAATCTAGGTAGCATCATAGTGTTGTTGTAGGCTAGTCTAGGTAGGATCATTGTGTTGTTGTAGGCTAGTCTAGGGAGGATCATATTGTTGTAGGATCATAGTGTTTTTGTAGGCTAGTAGGATCACAGTGTTGTTGTAGGCTAGTCTAGGGAGGATCATTGTGTTGTAGGCTAGTCTAGGGAGGATCATAGTGGTTGTAGGCTCGTCTAGAGAGGATCATAGTGTTGTTGTAGGCTCGTCTAGGGAGGATCATTGTGTTGTAGGCTAGTCTAGGGAGGATCATTGTGTTGTAGGCTAGTCTAGGGAGGATCATTGTGTTGTAGGCTCGTCTAGGGAGGATCATAGTGTTGTAGACTAGTCTAGGGAGGATCATTGTGTTGTAGACTAGTCTAGGGAGGATCATTGTGTTGTAGACTAGTCTAGGGAGGATCATTGTGTTGTAGGCTCGTCTAGGGAGGATCATAGTGTTGTAGACTAGTCTAGGGAGGATCATTGTGTTGTAGACTAGTCTAGGGAGGATCATTGTGTTGTAGACTAGTCTAGGGAGGATCATTGTGTTGTAGGCTCGTCTAGGGAGGATCATTGTGTTGTAGGCTCGTCTAGGGAGGATCATAGTGTTGTAGGCTCGTCTAGGGAGGATCATTGTGTTGTAGGCTCGTCTAGGGAGGATCATAGTGTTGTAGGCTAGTCTAGGGAGGATCACAGTGTTGTTGTAGGCTAGTCTAGGGAGGATCATTGTGTTGTAGGCTCGTCTAGGGAGGATCATAGTGTTGTAGGCTCGTCTAGGGAGGATCATAGTGTTGTAGGCTCGTCTAGGGAGGATCATAGTGTTGTAGACTAGTCTAGGGAGGATCATAGTGTTGTAGACTAGTCTAGGGAGGATCATTGTGTTGTAGGCTCGTCTAGGGAGGATCATTGTGTTGTAGGCTAGTCTAGGGAGGATCATAGTGTTGTAGGCTAGTCTAGGGAGGATCATTGTGTTGTAGGCTCGTCTAGGGAGGATCATAGTGTTGTAGGCTAGTCTAGGGAGGATCAGTGTGTTGTAGGCTCGTCTAGGGAGGATCATTGTGTTGTAGGCTAGTCTAGGGAGGATCATAGTGTTGTAGGCTCGTCTAGGGAGGATCATAGTGTTGTAGACTAGTCTAGGGAGGATCATAGTGTTGTAGGCTCGTCTAGGGAGGATCATAGTGTTGTAGGCTCGTCTAGGGAGGATCATTGTGTTGTAGGCTAGTCTAGGGAGGATCATTGTGTTGTAGACTAGTCTAGGGAGGATCATAGTGTTGTAGGCTCGTCTAGGGAGGATCATAGTGTTGTAGGCTCGTCTAGGGAGGATCATTGTGTTGTAGGCTAGTCTAGGGAGGATCATTGTGTTGTAGACTAGTCTAGGGAGGATCATTGTGTTGTAGGCTCGTCTAGGGAGGATCATTGTGTTGTAGACTAGTCTAGGTAGGATCACAGTGTTGTTGTAGGCTCGTCTAGGGAGGATCATAGTGTTGTAGGCTCATCTAGGGAGGATCATAGTGTTGTTGTAGGCTAGTCTAGGGAGGATCATAGTGGTTGCACATGTGACATGCTGGTAGAAATGAGGTAAAACTGATTTCAGTCTGCCTGCATTAAAGTCCCCGGCCACTAGGGGCGCCGCCTCTGGATGAGCATTATCCTGTTTGCTTGTGGAGAGCAATGCCTCGAGACTTCTTTAAAATTAGACATCGTGCACCAGCTGTTATTGACAAATAGACACACCACCACCCCTCGACGCAGATGCACCCAGCCAGCTCCATTTTTCACCGAGACGTGGCTGAAGGATGACACGAATAATAAGATATTACTGAATGTTCTACGATTAAGACTATTATCCAATGATTATTTAAATCGTAGATCATCAAGTTTCTTATCCAATGATTATTTTAATCGTAGATCATCAAGTTTATTATCCAATGATAGCACGTTGGCCAAAGTCAGACTCATTTAAGATAAGGCACTTTGTAACTCTGTTGCAACTGAGGATGGACGATTTTTACGCGCTTCAGCACTCTGCCGTCCCGTTCTGTGAGCTTGTGTGGCCTACCACTTCGTGGCTGAGCCGTTGTTGCTCCTAGACTTTTCCACTTCACACTAACAGCACTTACAGTTGACCGGGGCAGCTCTAGCAGGGCAGCAATCTGACTTGTTGGAAAGGTGGCATCCTATGATGGTGTCACGTTGAAAGTCTCTGAGCTCTTCAGCACGGGCCATTCTATTAACAAGGTTTGTCTATGGAGATTGCATGGAGGTGTGCTCAATTTTATACACCCGTCAGCAACGGGTGAGGCTGAAATAGCCGAATCCACTAATTTGAAGGGATGTCCACGTACTTTTGTACATATAGTTACCTAGAACAGGTGGGGGCCAAGAGGAGACTTTTGACAACCAGTTTTAATGTCCGTTCACCCCCCCCCCAACTGGTCCGGGTGAGAAACAAGAGCCTACCAACACAGAAAATAGTCCCGTACTCTAAAAACCTTTTCTAGTTCACGGCAAAGTGGTTAGTTAGAACGTCGGTAGACAACGATATAGAAACCACACAAAACAAATAGAAGATGGACATACAAGAGCAAGGAGCAAAATGTTAAGATTTTATTTACAAAGTAAATTTTTGTACATTTTGTCTTAACTTACAGAAAGTAAAAAAACAAAGCCACAACTAGGAGGCTTGCATCCCCAGTGGTACCCTACGTAGTGCACTACTTTGACCAGGGCCCATAGAGTAGTGCACTACGTAGGGGATAGGGTGTGGCTGCTAGCTCCGGTCCAACCCAAAACACAAGGGAGGGAGGAGACAGACAGCAACAACAACAAAAGATAAAGAAAAAATATTTTAAAAGCTCTGGTTATGACCTACATGGCCCCCTATTCCCTATATAGTGCACTAAAGAGACCTACGTGGGCCCTAACCAAAAGTAGTACGTGCACGAAATAGCCAATAGGGTGCCATTTGGTACACAGGCACTGTTGGGGGGGGAGGTCCCCTTGTTTGGGAAAGGTGGGTGGTTTGTTGGTTGGCTGGAGGGATTTGGGGGAAAAGGCTGAGACAACAGAAGGCAAAGAGGTATCTGAGATACCGAGGGGCCGGGGGAGGAAGTGTGACATACCGAGGGGTCGGGGGAGGAAGTGTGACATACCGAGGGGTCGGGGGAGGAAGTGTGACATACCGAGGGGTCGGGGGAGGAATTGTGACATACCGAGGGGTCGGGGGAGGAAGTGTGACATACCGAGGGGTCGGGGGAGGAATTGTGACATACCGAGGGGTCGGGGGAGGAATTGTGACATACCGAGGGGTCGGGGGAGGAATTGTGACATACCGAGGGGTCGGGGGAGGAAGTGTGACATACCGAGGGGTCGGAGGAGGAAGTGTGACATACCGAGGGGTCGGAGGAGGAAGTGTGACATACCGAGGGGTCGGAGGAGGAAGTGTGACATACCGAGGGGTCGGGGGAGGAATTGTGACATACCGAGGGGTCGGGGGAGGAATTGTGACATACCGAGGGGTGGGGAGGAATTGTGACCGAATCAACGCTATATTAGCCACATTCAGTGAAACATACCGAAACCTATATGCAAATAGACCGTTGCCATATATGGCTCTGTGACATTTACCTTGGACTGGACTGTGTTTACAGCATGACCGGTCGTGAGTAGATGGACTGGACTATGTTTACAGCATGACCGGTCACGAGTAGATGGACTGGACTGTGTTTACAGCATGACCGGTCGTGAGTAGATGGACTGGAATATGTTTAGAGCATGACCGGTCGTGAGTAGATGGACTGGACTGTGTTTACAGCGGAGGTTGAGTAGACGGCCTGTTGTGAGATTAAAGACAGCTACATGTGAACACAATGTTCACATCCTTTTCTAGTTAGTGAGAACCTACAGATCATTTGTAGTCAGCAATAGGGGAGTGATTGCTTCCTACAAGAGCACAAAACGTACATTTCTAGACATCTAGTGAGTAATGGTAAAGAACTTTTTTTTTAATTTTTTTAAATGTCTTAAAGGGGCAGTGTTGTATTTTGAGACCGACTTGAATAAGTTCAGCAGCCAATAGGCAGAGGGGTAGCATAATATATCTTAATTCTCTGTGGTAATGGTATGGGAATAATAATACAATTTATTTTGTAAAAAAAATATAAAAAAAATAAAAAATAGTTCCTTTGTATCAAATATGACATTTTCAGTAATTTCCTGGTTTCCCCCCTCAAGTCTCATGGAATGGAGCCCTACACTGAACACAACACACTGGCTGCTACTGTTCGGCTGAATGACAGCACAGCTATTTCCATGATAAAATATCATGGGATTCAATTTCTCCATTGTTTTTGACGGTAGGCCTGTCTGGTAGTCCTACATTAGGATCAAATAGCCACAGCAGCCAACTTGAGCACAGCCTGAAACGATGACTTAGTGGGTACAGCCTCTGCGTTCACAGCAAAACCCACGATGGTAATTGAACAGAATTTTCACAACGACCAAGTTTTCACTCGGCCAAAAATTTGAGGGAACGTTGGTGGGGAGGTATCAGAGATATTGAGGGGGGTAGAGGGGAGGTATCAGAGATATTGAGGGGGGTAGAGGGGAGGTATCAGAGATATTGAAGGGGTAGAGGGGAGGTATCAGAGATATTGAAGGGGTGGAGGGGAGGTATCAGAGATATTGAGGGGGTAGAGGGGAGGTATCAGAGATATTGAAGGGGAGGTATCAGAGATATTGAAGGGGAGGTATCAGAGATATTGAAGGGGAGGTATCAGAGATATTGAAGGGGAGGTATCAGAGATATTGAAGGGGAGGTATCAGAGATATTGAAGGGGAGGTATCAGAGATATTGAAGGGGAGGTATCAGAGATATTGAAGGGGTGGAGGGGAGGTATCAGAGATATTGAGGGGTGGAGGGGAGGTATCAGAGATATTGAAGGGGAGGTATCAGAGATATTGAGGGGGAGGTATCAGAGATATTGAAGGGGAGGTATCAGAGATATTGAAGGGGTGGAGGGGAGGTATCAGAGATATTGAGGGGTGGAGGGGAGGTATCAGAGATATTGAAGGGGAGGTATCAGAGATATTGAAGGGGAGGTATCAGAGATATTGAGGGGGGTAGAGGGGAGGTATCAAAGATATTGAGGGGGTGGTGGGGAGGTATCAGAGATTGAGGGGTGGTGGGGAGGTATCAGAGATTGAGGGGTGGTGGGGAGGACACTGAATCTTCATCATCGTCATCATCCTCAGGATCCCTCTTCCTCTTCTCTCCTTTCGCTGGAGAGTCATCCTCATCTAAAGAAGAAAAAGACATTTAGACACGGGCAGCAAACAGAAGAACGTGTCTGGCTGTGTCCCAAAACACCCTACGTAGTGACCTACACCAAACCAGGATAGGCCAACACCAAACCAGGATAGGCCTACACCAAACCAGGATAGACCTACACCAAACCAGGATAGGCCTACACCAAACCAGGATAGGCCTACACCAAACCAGGATAGGCCTACACCAAACCAGGATAGACCTACACCAAACCAGGATAGGCCTACACCAAACCAGGATAGACCTACACCAGACATGTGATTGGATAACGCTACTAACCATCATCATCTTCGTCGTCGTCATCATCATCATCGATATCTCCGTTCACCTCCCCATCCTAGAGAGAGAAACAGTTCGTACAACGATCACCCATCTGCAGTGTAGTTTCAGGGTCATTTCATTTATTTTACCAGGCAAGTCTTTTAACTAATTCTTATTTACAACGATGGCCTACCAAAAGGCCTCTGGCAGGGACGGGGGATTAAACAATTCTAACAGAAAATGTAGGACAAAATACACCCAACCAGAGACACTACAACATAAAAAGATACCCAAGACATAACATGGTAGCAACACAAAACACGATACAAACATTATTGGTCACAGACAACAGCACAAAGGGCAAGAAGGTAGAGACAACAATACATCACGAGAAGCAGCCACAACTGTCAGTAAGTGTCCATGATTGAGTCTTTGAATGAAGAGATGGAGATAAAACTGTCCAGTTTGAGTGTTTGTTGCAGCTCGTTCCAGTCGCTAGCTGCAGAGAACTGAAAAGATGGAGTGACCCAGGGATGTGTGCTTTGGGGACCTTTAACAGAATGGGACTGGTAGAACGGGTGTTGTATGTGGAGGATGAGGGAGAGACCCAGGGATGTGTGTGCTTTGGGGACCTTTAACAGAATGGGACTGGTAGAACGGGTGTTGTATGTGGAGGATGAGGGAGTGACCCAGGGACCTTTAACAGAATGGGACTGGCAGAATGGGTGTTGTATGTGGAGGATGAGGGAGAGACCCAGGGATGTGTGCTAACGTCTGCAGTGTAGATTTCAGGGTTAGCTAACGTTAGCGCGCTAACTTGTTGATCATGCGAAACGGTGTGGGGTTCATATAAGAAACTCATAGGTGTCAGCAGAGGCTGTATTTAGGGAGTCGGGCCTACTTTTAGAATATTGTTAAAGTCCGAGGCATCCCGTTACCCCCAATTTGTTTTTCAGGGGGTGCAGTCGGTGTTCAACCAGTTCGAGGGCTGCACTGAAAATTGGTTGTATACAAGTATACAGAGTCCCCCCCCCGAAATCCTATAAATACAAAAATAGCCCCCTCCATGGGCCGGATCTTACCTCCTCACTCTCCGCACTGTCGTCATCTTCCTCTGCAATGACCCCTTCATCATCATCATCCTCCTCCTCCTCATCAAAGTCCTCAGACTCTCCCTCTTTTACACAGGACAGACCAGAGACAACATTAGACCCACTATCCTCCCCCACCCCGTGTTCTACAGGACAGACCAGAGACAACATTAGACCCACTATCCTCCCCCACCCCGTGTTCTACAGGACAGACCAGAGACAACATTAGACCCACTATCCTCCCCCACCCCGTGTTCTACAGGACAGACCAGAGACAACATTAGACCCACTATCCTCCCCCACCCCGTGTTCTACAGGACAGACCAGAGACAACATTAGACCCACTATCCTCCCCCACCCCGTGTTCTACAGGACAGACCAGAGACAACATTAGACCCACTATCCTCCCCCACCCCGTGTTCTACAGGACAGACCAGAGACAACATTAGACCCACTATCCTCCCCCACCCCGTGTTCTACAGGACAGACCAGAGACAACATTAGACCCACTATCCTCCCCCACCCTGTGTTATACAGGACAGACCAGAGACAACATTAGACCCACTATCCTCCCCCACCCTGTGTTATACAGGACAGACCAGAGACAACATTAGACCCACTATCCTCCCCCACCCCGTGTTCTACAGGACAGACCAGAGACAACATTAGACCCACTATCCTCCCCCACCCTGTGTTCTACAGGACAGACCAGAGACAACATTAGACCCACTATCCTCCCCCACCCCGTGTTCTACAGGACAGACCAGAGACAACATTAGACCCACTATCCTCCCCCACCCCGTGTTCTACAGGACAGACCAGAGACAACATTAGACCCACTATCCTCCCCCACCCTGTGTTCTACAGGACAAATAACGCACTAAGAATGAATATCAACAAATATAACATATCGCACCAGCGATGCACGATAATCTCAAAAACACACCCGGCGACGACATGAATGAAAGACCGCTCTTGCCTGTCAACGCAGGCCTACAAATATTTACGCTGCGATGCACTGGGCAGAGATTGGAAGGACAGCGTGCCAACACATCGCATCCCGAGGACACTGATCTAATTAGTAGCCCCCCCCCCCCCCCCTCCCACCCACGTGCGGATCTATATGGGTCCTTCCAGACGACACACGAGACAATCATACCAGACGTGAGTATCCGAGTAACCTCTAAAAATCAGAGTACATCCGCCTCCCCCTCTGTTCCAGGACAGACTATGGAAAACATCAGCTCAGTTAAGTGCCATTTCAATTAGTTGGATATTTCAGAAACAGACCCTTATATACTTTTGACCAGGGCATCATCATCATCATCATAAAGACTGATAACCAAACAGGTCTATTCATCCAGTCAGATTCAAGTAAGGGTGTCCATCTATTTTCCCGACATAAGTGACAGAGTTTTGGCTATTATACATTGTCCCTCGATTGTTCTTCCTGTTTGTCAACCAGTTGCCATTTCTAAAGTCCTACCCTCATCGTCGTCGTCGTCGATCCCGTCTCCCTCGCCGTCCGAGTCGGAGGCCTCGCAGTCTTCGATATCGTAGCCATCCAGGTACGTGAGCTGCGGGAGGAGCTTGAAGATGCTCTCTCTGTAGTCTCCCAGGTTGGTGACCTCGCAGTTAAACAGGTCCAGGGACTTCAACACGGGAAGTTTTTTCTAAACGGGGGGAGGGGGGTCATGACAGTTCATCCAAACTACAACTGACGTAGTCACGGTTACAAGACACACGAAGTGCGGTAAAACAGTCTTATTTCAAGTTAGACAACGAGGTTATAACCAATCGTACTCCCAGCTATTGCCGTCCTATACACAGTCTCACCAGTGGTTCCAGTGTGCTGATGTCCTTGAACTTGTTCCCAGAGAGGTTGAGGTGTGTGAGGTTGACCAGCCTCTCAGCCAGCACCTCCAGACCACCAGATATCCGGTTGTCACTCAGCTCCAACTACAGAAGAAGAAGAAGAAGGAGGAAATATTCCCAGAGTAGATTGATACCCCATGTCATTGATCTACAAAACCATAGGTAAGGGCTGTACTGTGAAATAACTATGCCCCCAGTGCAATTCTTAATTGTGCAATTATTTTTAGTCAAATGAATGTCAAATTGTATTTATTTTATATAACCTTATATACCCTCCAGCTGAGGGTAGTAAACACGTTATTCCGCTCCACATGGCCCAACTTTCGGTTAAAAAGATAACCTACAACGTTATTTTAAAAACAGTACTACAGCAGTGAGACGTAGTGGGCAGGCTAACTACCCTTTCCCCGTTTGAGTACGGAGATGTAAAATAAACACAAACCATTGCGGCTGTACCTTTTTTAATTTCCCCAGTTTGGGTATGTTTGAGACGTTGATGAGGCCGACGTTGATGAGACTCAACAGTTCCAGGTTCTCAAACTCCTCCGTTACGCCCTCCATCTTCCCCTCGTTGGACCGGCAGTTATCCAGGACCAGCTCCTGAACCTGGGAGACGAGACAGAGACAAGTCTGGCTAGTCACAGTATTTATATCAAAAAGTTTCATTTTATGTTTCCAAGTTATTTTATTTTGGCCTGAATAGTGGTCATGCTCAGAAACTGAACTGTTTGTAAACTCTGGACACGTGATGTAGCGTTATTTGACCAGCTAAAGTAGAAACGCGTTGTTAGCCAACTAAATAATGATATTTAACCGGTTAAAGTGTACCCAAACGGTTCATGGCCAAGGTACATTTAATATAGTTTCAGTCGACTAAAAATGCTATATTTGGTAGCTTTTAACCGGCGAAAAATGGTGTGATGATTCGCTTTGTAGCTAGCTGGTTAGCCAACATGCTAACACGTTGAGGTTTCATAATAATGGCTACTGCTATGCTAGCTTCTAGCTAAGTTCAGTGTGCTAACTACTATAGCTAGCTGATGCTAACTACTATAGATGGCTGATAGCTAGCTGATGCTAACTACTATAGCTAGCTGATGCTAACTACTATAGCTGGCTGATAGTAAGCCTGTTTGTTACAAAATATACATATGTATAAAATAAAACTGCAGCAGATGGCGTACAATATAGAAATACAACTATATTTTTATTTGGGTAAAATGTTCTTACTTAGCCATTTTCCTGTTTACCTCATGAACCCGGTTAACTTAAACTGACGGTGCCAAAAACCAACGAAATCAAATACAGTTTTGCTATCTAGTTTACAACATTTATCTTCTGAAATTTGATTTGGAGAAAACGTAAAGTTTGTAAATAACATACATTTCTAGCAGTAGGCTTGGTTCTTATGAGAGGACCCCATGTGCTCGCCATGACTTCCCACACACCGTAAACTTTGGTGTTACCTATTTAAATACCTACAGATCTAGATCCATCAAATGAGTTACTTACATCCGACGGCGTCCTATTTCTCAGTTCTAGGTGAATTCTCTTTTTCATGTCCATGTTCCCCTCTTCTCTCTCTCGGATCTGGTTGGAAAGTGTTGGTTTCTACCGCCTGCTATATAACTATCTATCGGGAAGAGAGAGAGAGCAGCCTTTTCGTTCAAATCAGAAAGTGGGTCAAATGCGAATAACTTGGTTTTTTGTTGCGCCGAGTCTAAGCCCCGGAGAAACTAAATCCTCCACAGCGCCCCCGTGTGGTTGCGTTCCCACACTGCAACCAAACATGCGTGGCCTGATTTCCTGCTCATGCAGCCTGTTATTAAGCTGAAAATAACAACTTACAAATACTTGTGATGCATTTTTTTTTTAAATACGACGGATAGTCACGTAACTGTTTGTTTCTTGGCTAATTATGAGATAATTTGACCGGTATTATTATTATTACTGTATTTAATTAATCGAATATAATTCCCTCCTTTCAAGTTTTTTTGTTGCCGGTAATGTTGATGGACTATCAGTTGTTACCACACGGTGGCAATTTTGCTATTTCATTTGCATGACTATAGACTCTTCCTCAGGCCTTAAATTCAAAAGTACAATAATTCACCTACTATGGAACTGTCTGGAGTTGGAGCCGTAGAATTACGACTTTGAACCATCTCCGGTTGTAAGGTATGAAACCACATGGCTTTGAATGTGTTACTGGGTTCCATTATTCTAATTTAGAACTTTCACCAGCTCTGGTGTTCTACCCAGTTCCTTCACACCTTTTCAAGTCTCTTGTTTTACCCCCGAAGTCCCATCATTGTGCATCCCTGTAGCCTACTGTTGTTTATTGCTGCCGTCACTGTTTTAAAGCGGCAGTCAGTCTGCAATTCAAACAACATATTGTGTGAGTTTAAGAGACACTAGAGCACCTGTTCAGTTTTTGTTGTTGTTGTGTCATAATGTTTATTTTAATAAGTCACATAATTATACCGTAGTCATCTCACAACAGACACATTCATAACATGGGTTGGTGGTCCAACACAGGAGATGAATAGCAACATCAACACCACTGACGGTAATAATAAAATATATACACTGTAAGGTGCCAGCCAGGCCCTTAGTGATGATGTCACCACCACAGCAGCATCAATACTCCCATCACCAAAGCACAGTGAGACTACTGGAAAAAGCACAGAAAGAAAATATATACCAGTACTGCTTTAACAACCAAGGTATGGTGTATATACAGTACGTATGGTGTATATAGGGTACGTATGGTGTATAGGGTACGTATGGTGTATATAGGGTACGTATGGTGTATACGTATGGTGTATATACAGTACGTATGGTGTATATACAGTACGTATGGTGTATATAGGGTACGTATGGTGTATATAGGGTACGTCTGGTGTATATACAGTATGTCTGGTGTATATAGGGTACGTATGGTGTATATACAGTAGGTATGGTGTATATAGGGTACGTATGGTGTATATACAGTACGTATGGTGTATATAGGGTACGTATGGTGTATATACAGTACGTATGGTGTATATAGGGTACGTATGGTGTATATACAGTAGGTATGGTGTATATAGGGTACGTATGGTGTATATACAGTACGTATGGTGTATATACAGTACGTATGGTGTATATAGGGTACGTATGGTGTATATAGGGTACGTATGGTGTATATAGGGTATGTATGGTGTATATAGGGTACATATGGTGTATATAGGGTACGTATGGTGTATATAGGGTACGTATGGTGTATATAGGGTACGTATGGTGTATATAGGGTATGTATGGTGTATATAGGGTACGTATGGTGTATATAGGGTACGTATGGTGTATATAGGGTACGTATGGTGTATATAGGGTACGTATGGTGTATATACAGTATGTATGGTGTATATACAGTATGTATGGTGTATATAGGGTACGTCTGGTGTATATACAGTATGTATGGTGTATATACAGTACGTCTGGTGTATATACAGTACGTATGGTGTATATACAATACGTATGGTGTATATAGGGTATGTATGGTGTATATAGGGTACGTATGGTGTATATAGGGTACGTATGGTGTATATAGGGTACGTATGGTGTATATACAGTATGTATGGTGTATATAGGGTACATATGGTGTATATAGGGTATGTATGGTGTATATAGGGTACGTATGGTGTATATACAGTATGTATGGTGTATATAGGGTACGTATGGTGTATATACAGTACGTATGGTGTATATAGAGTACGTATGGTGTATATACAGTACGTATGGTGTATATACAGTATGTATGGTGTATATAGGGTACGTATGGTGTATATAGGGTACGTATGGTGTATATACAGTATGTATGGTGTATATAGGGTACGTATGGTGTATATAGGGTACGTATGGTGTATATACAGTATGTATGGTGTATATACAGTATGTATGGTGTATATACAGTATGTATGGTGTATATAGGGTACGTATGGTGTATATAGAGTACGTATGGTGTATATACAGTACGTATGGTGTATATACAGTATGTATGGTGTATATAGGGTACGTATGGTGTATATAGGGTACGTATGGTGTATATACAGTATGTATGGTGTATATACAGTACGTATGGTGTATATACAGTATGTATGGTGTATATAGGGTACGTATGGTGTATATACAGTACGTATGGTGTATATAGGGTACGTATGGTGTATATAGGGTACGTATGGTGTATATACAGTACGTATGGTGTATATAGGGTACGTATGGTGTATATACAGTACGTATGGTGTATATAGGGTACGTATGGTGTATATAGGGTACGTATGGTGTATATACGGTACGTATGGTGTATATACAGTATGTATGGTGTATATAGGGTACGTATGGTGTATATAGGGTACGTATGGTGTATATACAGTACGTATGGTGTATATAGGGTACGTATGGTGTATATAGGGTACGTATGGTGTATATATACACTGGGGACAGCCAGGAGTCATGTCCCCAGTCCACCTGGCCGTGCTGCTGCTCCAGTTTGGAGCTATGGAACACCCTGACCTGTTTACCGGACATGCTTCCCTTGTCCTGTACCTGCTGTTTTGGACTCTCTCTCTCTACCACACATGCTGTCTCAACCTATACATACTCAGATTATAATGCTCAGAGTTACCTGCAGTTCTGGGCCATTAGCTCAGATTATAACGATCCTTCACCCAAATCCAGATAGCTGATGTTCTGAAAGAGCTGCAAAAAATAAATCCCTACAAATCAGCCGGGCTAGACAATCTGGACCCTCTCTTTCTAAAAATTGTTGCAACCCCTATTACTAGCCTGTTCAACCTCTTTCATATCGTCTGAGATCCCCAAAGATTGGAAAGCTGCCGCGGTCATCCCTCTCTTCAAAGGGGAAGACACACTAGACCCAAACTGTTACAGACCTATATCCATCCTACCCTGCCTTTCTAAAGTCTTCGAAAGCCAAGTTCACAAACAGATCACTGACCATTTCGAATCCCACTGTACCAAATGAGAACTTGTTCTCAACTGAACTACTTGGTTAAATAAATGGTGAAATAAAAAATAAAAATAAATAAATGAAATAGTTATTTTCTTTCAATGACAACATCGATAAACGTCGTCAGCATGTAACAGTCAACAGCAGAGGAAGAGGGTGTCTAAAGAACAAACAAAATACTGTATCAAAACACCACATATATACTTTTAAATACCTATACAAGAAAACACACCACATATATACTTTCAAATACCTTGAATAGGAATAGTCTGTCAGGGTATATATGTAATTCAGTAATACATTTACAGCATATAAGAATGATCAATACTCATCAATATTTATAAATACAAATAGCTGTTTTGTTTGTGGTACCACAGGCAATTATAATTATTCATTTACATACGTTGATTAAAAAGAAATACAATTCTTTCCATACATTTTATAAAAGCGCTGTAGTGATCCAATTGCACCAGGCAGACAGACAGGCAGACAGACAGTCAGGCAGACAGACAGGTAGACAGACAGGCAGACAGACAGGCAGGCAGACATTCAGGCAGACAGTCAGGCAGACAGGCAGGTAGGCAGACAGACAGTCAGGCAGACATTCAGGCAGACAGACAGGCAGGTAGGCAGACAGGCAGACATTCAGGCAGACAGTCAGGCAGGCAGGCAGGCAGACAGACAGCCAGACAGAGTCAGGCAGACAGACAGCTGTATAAAGCCCAACCTATCTCAATAGGAGCTTAACAGACTGGGTGTGCATTAAAAATGGCACCCTATTCCCAATATATTGGCCTACTTTAAACCAGGGCCTATAGGGTAGTGCACTACTTTAGACCAGTGCCTATAGGGGTAGTGCACTACTTTAGACCAGAGCCTATAGGGTAGTGCACTACTTTAGACCAGGACCTATAGGGGTAGTGCACTACATTAGACCAGGACCTATAGGGGTAGTGCACTACATTAGACCAGGGCCTATAGGGTAGTGCACTACATTAGACCAGGGCCTATAGGGTAGTGCACTACTTTAGACCAGGGCCTATAGGGTAGTGCACTACTTTAGACCAGGGCCTATAGGGTAGTGCACTACTTTAGACCAGGACCTATAGGGATAGCGCACTACATTAGACCAGGGCCTATAGGGTAGTGCACTACATTAGAACAGGGCCTATAGGGTAGTGCACTACTTTAGACCAGGGCCTATAGGGATAGCGCACTACATTAGACCAGAACCTATAGGGGTAGTGCACTACATTAGACCAGGGCCTATAGGGTAGTGCACTACTTTAGACCAGGACCTATAGGGGTAGTGCACTACTTTAGACCAGGACCTATAGGGGTAGTGCACTACTTTAGACCAGGGCCTATAGGGTAGTGCACTACTTTAGACCAGGACCTATAGGGGTAGTGCACTACTTTAGACCAGGACCTATAGGGTAGTGCACTACTTTAGACCAGCACCTATAGGGATAGCGCACTACTTTAGACCAGGGCCTATAGGGTAGTGCACTACTTTAGACCAGCACCTATAGGGATAGTGCACTACTTTAGACCAGGGCTTAATCGGCCTCCACATCATCGGCGCATGGGGAGCAGTTGTTCGGCGTTAACTGCCGTGCTCAAGGGCAGAACGGCAGATTTGTCCACCTTGTCAGCTCTGGGATTTCGACCTCTGACAGAGACAACTGTTTATTGACCTCTGACAGAGACAACTGTTTATTGACCTCTGACAGAGACAACTGTTTATTGACCTCTGACCGGTATAACTGTTTATTGACCTCTGACAGAGACAACTGTTTATTGACCTCTGACAGAGACAACTGTTTATTGACCTCTTACAGAGACAACTGTTTATTGACCTCTGACAGGTATAACTGTTTATTGACCTCTGACAGAGACAACTGTTTATTGACCTCTGACAGAGACAACTGTTTATTGACCTCTGACCGGTATAACTGTTTATTGACCTCTGACAGAGACAACTGTTTATTGACCTCTGACAGAGACAACTGTTTATTGACCTCTGACAGAGACAACTGTTTATTGACCTCTGACAGAGACAACTGTTTATTGACCTCTGACAGGTATAACTGTTTATTGACCTCTGACAGGTATAACTGTTTATTGACCTCTGACAGAGACAACTGTTTATTGACCTCTGACAGAGACAACTGTTTATTGACCTCTTACAGAGACAACTGTTTATTGACCTCTGACAGGTATAACTGTTTATTGACCTCTGACAGAGACAACTGTTTATTGACCTCTGACAGAGACAACTGTTTATTGACCTCTGACAGAGACAACTGTTTATTGACCTCTGACAGAGACAACTGTTTATTGACCTCTGACAGGTATAACTGTTTATTGACCTCTGACAGGTATAACTGTTTATTGACCTCTGACAGAGACAACTGTTTATTGACCTCTGACAGGTATAACTGTTTATTGACCTCTGACAGAGACAACTGTTTATTGACCTCTGACAGGTATAACTGTTTATTGACCTCTGACAGGTATAACTGTTTATTGACCTCTGACAGAGACAACTGTTTATTGACCTCTGACAGAGACAACTGTTTATTGACCTCTGACAGAGACAACTGTTTATTGACCTCTGACCGGTATAACTGTTTATTGACCTCTGACAGAGACAACTGTTTATTGACCTCTGACAGAGACAACTGTTTATTGACCTCTGACAGAGACAACTGTTTATTGACCTCTGACAGGTATAACTGTTTATTGACCTCTGACAGAGACAACTGTTTATTGACCTCTGACAGGTATAACTGTTTATTGACCTCTGACAGAGACAACTGTTTATTGACCTCTGACAGAGACAACTGTTTATTGACCTCTGACAGAGACAACTGTTTATTGACCTCTGACCGGTATAACTGTTTATTGACCTCTGACAGAGACAACTGTTTATTGACCTCTGACAGAGACAACTGTTTATTGACCTCTGACAGAGACAACTGTTTATTGACCTCTGACAGGTATAACTGTTTATTGACCTCTGACAGAGACAACTGTTTATTGACCTCTGACAGAGACAACTGTTTATTGACCTCTGACAGAGACAACTGTTTATTGACCTCTGACAGGTATAACTGTTTATTGACCTCTGACAGAGACAACTGTTTATTGACCTCTGACAGAGACAACTGTTTATTGACCTCTGACAGAGACAACTGTTTATTGACCTCTGACCGGTATAACTGTTTATTGACCTCTGACCGGTATAACTGTTTATTGACCTCTGACAGAGACAACTGTTTATTGACCTCTGACAGAGACAACTGTTTATTGACCTCTGACAGGTATAACTGTTTATTGACCTCTGACAGAGACAACTGTTTATTGACCTCTGACATAGACAACTGTTTATTGACCTCTGACAGAGACAACTGTTTATTGACCTCTGACCGGTATAACTGTTTATTGACCTCTGACAGAGACAACTGTTTATTGACCTCTGACCGGTATAACTGTTTATTGACCTCTGACAGAGACAACTGTTTATTGACCTCTGACAGAGACAACTGTTTATTGACCTCTGACAGAGACAACTGTTTATTGACCTCTGACAGAGACAACTGTTTATTGACCTCTGACCGGTATAACTGTTTATTGACCTCTGACCGGTATAACTGTTTATTGACCTCTGACCGGTATAACATACATAATATAGGAAACAACAGAAGCCTATGTACATAGGTAACATCATCTTCATCCTCACCACTATCATCCTCATGTCACAGTTCTTATTTTATTCACTTTTTAAACGTCAACACTAAACCTTAAATGTCCCAGCATGCAATATATTGGACCCGATTACAGTCTATACAACCAGAGATATACTGTATATAGATCCATCTATTGCTATCAATACAACCAGCTCTGTGTTTCTACCAGTCTTCAGTTAGTTCAACCAGCTCTGTGTTTCTACCAGTCTTCAGTTAGTTCAACCAGCTCTGTGTTTCTACCAGTCTTCAGTTAGTTCAACCAGCTCTGTGTTTCTACCAGTCTTTAGTTAGTTCAACCAGCTCTGTGTTTCTACCAGTCTTCAGTTAGTTCAACCAGCTCTGTGTTTCTACCAGTCTTTAGTTAGTTCAACCAGCTTCCGTGCAGGGTCAGACACAGATATTATACACTGAGCGAGGGAGAGAGAGAGAGAGAGGTGGGGAGAGAGAGAGAATGAGAGCGAGAGAGCATGAGAGAGAGAGAGAGAGAATGAGAGAGAGAGAGGTGGTGAGAGAGAGAGAGAGAGGTGGGGAGAGAGAGAGAGAGAGAGAGGTGGGGAGAGAGAGAGAATGAGAGTGAGAGAGCATGAGAGAGAGAGAGAGAATGAGAGAGAGAGAGGTGGTGAGAGAGAGATAGAGAGAGAGAGAGAGGTGGGGAGAGAGAGAGAGAGGTGGGGAGAGAGAGAGAGAATGAGAGAGAGAGAGCAGAAAAAGATAGCGCTTGAGATTGCTGGTGTAGAAGAGATAAAAACAGGACAATACATTACTTGTAGGTAGGAACAGGGTTGGAGTTAAAACCTACAGGAGGGTCTCTCTCTCCAGGAACAGGGTTGGAGTTACCTACAGGAGGGTCTCTCTCTCCAGGAACAGGGTTGGAGTTAAAACCTACAGGAGGGTCTCTCTCTCCAGGAACAGGGTTGGAGTTAAAACCTACAGGAGGGTCTCTCTCCAGGAACAGGGTTGGAGTTAAAACCTACAGGAGGGTCTCTCTCTCCAGGAACAGGGTTGGAGTTAAAACCTACAGGAGGGTGTCTCTCTCCAGGAACAGGGTTGGAGTTAAAACCTACAGGAGGGTCTCTCTCCAGGAACAGGGTTGGAGTTAAAACCTACAGGAGGGTGTCTCTCCAGGAACAGGGTTGGAGTTAAAACCTACAGGAGGGTCTCTCCAGGAACAGGGTTGGAGTTAAAACCTACAGGAGGGTGTCTCTCCAGGAACAGGGTTGGAGTTAAAACCTACAGGAGGGTCTCTCTCCAGGAACAGGGTTGGAGTTAAAACCTACAGGAGGGTGTCTCTCCAGGAACAGGGTTGGAGTTAAAACCTACAGGAGGGTCTCTCTCCAGGAACAGGGTTGGAGTTAAAACCTACAGGAGGGTCTCTCTCCAGGAACAGGGTTGGAGTTAAAACCTACAGGAGGGTCTCTCTCCAGGAACAGGGGTGGAGTTACCTACAGGAGGGTCTCTCTCCAGGAACAGGGTTGGAGTTAAAACCTACAGGAGGGTGTCTCTCCAGGAACAGGGTTGGAGTTTAAACCTCCAGGAGGGTTTCTGTGTTGTATTCCAGTCCAGTGACTCCGCTCCAGACATTATTATAAGAGTTTCTGTGTTGTATTCCAGTCCAGTGACTCCGCTCCAGACATTATTAGGAGGGTTTCTGTGTTGTATTCCAGTCCATTGACTCCGTTCCAGACATTATTAGGAGCCGTCCTCCCCTCTCCACTGCTCTACACAGGAATCCATCTTTAAAATCCCCTCCGTAATACAGACATTATTAGGAGGGTTTCTGTGTTGTATTCCAGTCCATTGACTCCGTTCCAGACATTATTAGGAGCCGTCCTCCCCTCTCCACTGCTCTACACAGGAATCCATCTTTAAAATCCCCTCCGTAATACAGACATTATTAGGAGGGTTTCTGTGTTGTATTCCAGTCCAGTGACTCCGCTCCAGACATTATTAGGAGGGTTTCTGTGTTGTATTCCAGTCCAGTGACTCCGCTCCAGACATTATTAGGAGCCGTCCTCCCCTCTCCACTGCTCTACACAGGAATCCATCTTTAAAATCCCCTCCGTAATACAGACATTATTAGGAGGGTTTCTGTGTTGTATTCCAGTCCAGTGACTCCGCTCCAGACATTATTAGGAGGGTTTCTGTGTTGTATTCCAGTCCAGTGACTCCGCTCCAGACATTATTAGGAGGGTTTCTGTGTTGTATTCCAGTCCAGTGACTCCGCTCCAGACATTATTAGGAGGGTTTCTGTGTTGTATTCCAGTCCAGTGACTCCGCTCCAGACATTATTATAAGAGTTTCTGTGTTGTATTCCAGTCCAGTGACTCCGCTCCAGACATTATTAGGAGCCGTCCTCCCCTCTCCACTGCTCTACACAGGAATCCATCTTTAAAATCCCCTCCGTAATACAGACATTATTATAAGGGTTTCTGTGTTGTATTCCAGTCCAGTGACTCCGCTCCAGACATTATTAGGAGCCGTCCTCCCCTCTCCACTGCTCTACACAGGAATCCATCTTTAAAATCCCCTCCGTAATACAGACATTATTATAAGGGTTTCTGTGTTGTATTCCAGTCCAGTGACTCCGCTCCAGACATTATTAGGAGCCGTCCTCCCCTCTCCACTGCTCTACACAGGAATCCATCTTTAAAATCCCCTCCGTAATACAGACATTCACCACTGCAGCACACTGACCCCCCGAGGGGCATGAAGCACACGATTCTTCATCTCTCTTTTTATTATTCTCCTCCTCTTCTTCGTCTATCAGCAGAATCCTGTACAATTGCAGTCTTTTGTTCCTCAAAGTTGTGAAAAGCGTCACATAAGCGAAGAGAAGAAGGCGTGGCTTAGGTTAGGCAGAGGCGGGGGGGGGGGGGGGATTGGGTGGGGTCGGGGGTACGGCCCTAATGTGGAAGTGGAACCAGGATATCTACGTAGTTGATGGGGAAGAAACCTGATTGGCCGTTGATCATGCCCTCGTACCAGTTATCGTCGATCTGATTGGTTAGGGTGATGACGTCGCCCTCCTTGAAGCCCATCTCACCCTCGTTCTCCGGGTCAAAGTCATATAGCGCCCGGCAGCACGGCTGGTCCATAGGAACTGGGGGAGGGAGGGAGGGGGAGGGAGACGGTGAGAGAGGGGGAGGGAGACGGTGAGAGAGGGGGAGGGAGACGGGGAGAGAGGGGGAGGGAGACGGTGAGAGAGGGGGAGGGAGATGGGGAGAGAGGGGGAGGGAGACGGTGAGAGAGGGGGACAGACAGACATACTAGTTGAATAGTTTTCATACTGTATTACAGGTTGGGCCTGTCATGTCTGTGTGTCTGTCTGTGTGTCTGTCTGTCTGTCTGTCTGTGTGTGTGTGTGTCTGTCTGTGTGTGTGTGTGTGTGTCGGAATGTGTGTCTGTCTGTGTGTGTGTGTCTGAGTGTGTGTGTGTCTGTCTGAGTGTGTGTCTGTCTGCGTTTGTGTGTCTGTCTGCGTTTGTGTGTCTGTCTGCGTGTGTGTGTCTGTCTGCGTGTGTGTGTCTGTCTGTGTGTGCGTCTGTCTGTGTGTGCGTCTGTGTGTGTGTGTCTGAGTGTGTGTCTGTCTGCGTGTGTGTCTGTCTGTCTGAGTGTGTGTCTGTCTGAGTGTGTGTCTGTCTGTGTGTGTGTGTGTGTGTCTGTCTGTGTGTGTGTCTGTCTGTCTGCGTGTGTAACTCTGTGTTGTTGTTTGTGTCAAGCTGCTTTGCTTTATCTTGGCCGGGTCGCAGTTGAAAATGAGAACTTGTTCTCAACTAGCTGGTTAAATAAAGGTGTGTCTGTGTGTATTCTCACCAGGGGAGCGCCCAGGAGTGCGTTGGGGACCTGGGGAGCGGGCGGGGCCTGGGGAGCGGGCGGGGCCAGGGGAGTGGGTGGGTCCTGGGGAGCGGGCGGGGCCTGGGGCGGTGTTGAGCCCCTCATTGTGGCTGTCGCTGGGGGGAAGCAGCTCCAGGACCATCCGGGGTTTAGGAACATACTCCTTCTTGGGTTTATCCTGTGCCTCCCGAATCCTGGAGACAACACACAGAAAACGGACAGAGGTCAGAGGTCAGGACAGAGGTCAACACACAGAAAACGGACAGAGGTCAGGACAGAGGTCAACACACAGAAAACGGACAGAGATCAGAGGTCAGGACAGAGGTCAACACACAGGAAACGGACAGAGGTCAACACACAGGAAACGGACAGAGGTCAGAGGTCAAGACAGTGGTCAACACACAGGAAACGGACAGAGGTCAGGTCAGAGGTCAACACACAGGAAACGGACAGAGGTCAGGTCAGAGGTCAACACACAGGAAACGGACAGAGGTCAGAGGTCAACAAACAGGAAACGGACAGAGGTCAACAAACAGGAAACGGACAGAGGTCAACAGAGGCAGACGCATCTCCACAGACCACAGTGTGTGTGTGTGTGTGTGTCTGTGCGTGTGTGACTGACCTCTCGTGCACCTTGCTGGAGAGCTGCTGTAGTATTTCTGTAGCTTGTCTGTGATACTCCACCTGGGCCTGGACCAACGCTGCTAGCTGACTCACCTGCTCAATCTACACAAACACACACACATGGAAAAGTGTCTCCTTAAAGTTCTTAAAGTCTAGAGAGAGAGAGAGAGAGAGAGAGAGAGAGGGAGACAGGGAGAGTGAAAGAGACAGACAGAGAGAGACAGAGAGAGTTTAATGTATATATACAGTATATCACAAAAGTGAGTACACCCCTCACATTTTTGTAAATTTTTATTTATTTATTTTATTTCACCTTTATTTAACCAGGTAGGCAAGTTGAGAACAAGTTCTCATTAAAATTGCGACCTGGCCAAGATAAAGCAAAGCAGTTCGACACATACAACAACACAGAGTTACACATGGAGTAAAACAAACATACAGTCAATAATACAATATAAACAAGTCTATATACGATGTGAGCAAATGAGGGGAGATAAGGGAGGTAAAGGCAAAAAAGGCCATGGTGGCAAAGTAAATACAATATAGCAAGTAAAACACTGGAATGGTAGATTTGCAGTGGAAGAATGTGCAAAGTAGAAATAAAAATAATGGGGTGCAAAGGAGCAAAATAAATAAATAAATACAGTAGGGAAAGAGGTAGTTGTTTGGGCTAAAATATAGGTGGGCTATGTACAGGTGCAGTAATCTGTGAGCTGCTCTGACAGTTGGTGCTTAAAGCTAGTGAGGGAGATAAGTGTTTCCAGTTTCAGTGCTTTTTGTAGTTCGTTCCAGTCATTGGCAGCAGAGAACTGGAAGGAGAGGCGGCCAAAGAAAGAATTGGTTTTGGGGGTGAGTAGAGAGATATACCTGCTGGAGCGTGTGCTACAGGTGGGAGATGCTATGGTGACCAGCGAGCTGAGATAAGGGGAGACTTTACCTAGCAGGGTCTTGTAGATGACATGGAGCCAGTGGGTTTGGCGACGAGTATGAAGCGAGGGCCAGCCAACGAGAGCGTACAGGTCGCAATGGTGGGTAGTATATGGGGCTTTGGTGACAAAACGGATTGCACTGTGATAGACTGCATCCAATTTGTTGAGTAGGGTATTGGAGACTATTTTGTAAATGACATCGCCAAAGTCGAGGATTGGTAGGATGGTCAGTTTTACAAGTGTATGTTTGGCAGCATGAGTGAAGGATGCTTTGTTGCGAAATAGGAAGCCAATTCTAGATTTAACTTTGGATTGGAGATATTTGATATGGGCCTGGAAGGAGAGTTTACAGTCTACGTCACCTAAGTATTTGTAGTTGTCCACGTATTCTAAATCTGAGCCGTCCAGAGTAGTGATGTTGGACAGGCGGGTAGGAGCGGGTAGCGATCGGTTGAAGAGCATGCATTTAGTTTTACTTGTATTTAAGAGCAATTGGAGGCCACGGAAGGAGAGTTGTATGGCATTGAAGCTTGCCTGGAGGGTTGTTAACACAGTGTCCAAAGAATGGCCAGAAGTATACAGAATGGTGTCGTCTGCGTAGAGGTGGATCAGAGACTCACCAGCAGCAAGAGCGACCTCATTGATGTATACAGAGAAGAGAGTCGGTCCAAGAATTGAACCCTGTGGCACCCCCATAGAGACTGCCAGAGGTCCGGACAGCAGACCCTCCGATTTGACACACTGAACTCTATCAGAGAAGTAGTTGGTGAACCAGGCGAGGCAATCATTTGAGAAACCAAGGCTGTCGAGTCTGCCGATGAGGATGTGGTGATTGACAGAGTCGAAAGCCTTGGCCAGATCAATGAACACGGCTGCACAGTAATGTTTCTTATCGATGGCGGTTAAGATATCGTTTAGGACCTTGAGTGTGGCTGAGGTGCACCCATGACCAGCTCTGAAACCAGTTTGCATAGCAGAGAAGGTATGGTGAGATTCGAAATGGTCGGTAATCTGTTTGTTGACTTGGCTTTCGAAGACCTTAGAAAGGCATGGTAGGATAGATGTAGGTCTGTAGCAGTTTGGGTCAAGAGTGTCCCCCCCTTTGAAGAGGGGGATGACCGCAGCTGCTTTCCAATCTTTGGGGATCTCAGACGACACGAAAGAGAGGTTGAACAGGCTAGTAATAGGGGTGGCAACAATTTCGGCAGATAATTTTAGAAAGAAAGGGTCCAGATTGTCTAGCCCGGCTGATTTGTAGGGGTCCAGATTTTGCAGCTCTTTCAGAACATCAGCTGAACGGATTTGGGAGAAGGAGAAATGGGGAAGGCTTGGGCGAGTTGCTGTGGGGGGTGCAGTGCTGATGACCGGGGTAGGAGTAGCCAGGTGAAAAGCATGGCCAGCCGTAGAAAAATGCTTATTGAAATTCTCAATTATGGTGGATTTATCAGTGGTGACAGTGTTTACTATCTTCAGTGCAGTGGGCAGCTGGGAGGAGGTGTTCTTATTTTCCATGGACTTTACAGTGTTCCAGAACGTTTTTGAGTTAGTGTTGCAGGAAGCAAATTTCTGCTTGAAAAAGCTAGCCTTGGTTTTTCTAACTGCCAGTGTATAATGGTTTCTAGCATCCCTGAACAGCTGCATATCACGGGGGCTGTTCGATGCTAATGCAGAACGCCATAGGATGTTTTTGTGTTGGTTAAGGGCAGTCAGGTCTGGGGAGAACCAAGGGCTATATCTGTTCCTGGTTCTAAATTTCTTGAATGGGGCATGTTTATTTAAGATGGTTAGGAAGGCATTTTTTTTAAATATCCAGGCATCCTCTACTGACGGGATGAGATCAATATCCTTCCAGGATACCCCGGCCAGGTCGATTAGAAAGGCCTGCTCGCTGAAGTGTTTCAGGGAGCGTTTTACAGTGATGAGTGGGGGTCGTTTTTTCCCGCTGACCCATTACGGATGCAGGCAATGAGGCAGTGGTCACTGAGATCTTGGTTGAAGATAGCAGAGGTGTATTTAGAGGGCAAGTTGGTTAGGATGATATCTATGAGGGTGCCCGTGTTTAAGGCTTTGGGGAGGTACCTGGTAGGTTCATTGAATAATTTGTGTGAGATTGAGGGCATCAAGTTTAGATTGTAGGATGGCTGGGGTGTTAAGCATGTTCCAGTTTAGGTCGTCTAGCAGCACGAGCTCTGAAGATAGATGGGGGGCAATCAGTTCATATATGGTGTCCAGAGCACAACTGGTGGCAGAGGGTGGTCTATAGCAGGCGGCAACGGTGAGAGACTTGTTTTTAGAGAGGTGGATTTTTAAAAGTAGAAGTTCAAATTGTTTGGGTACAGACCTGGATAGTAGGACAGAACTCTGCAGGCTATCTTTGCAGTAGATTGCAACACCGCCCCCTTTGGCAGTTCTATCTTGTCTGAAAAGGTTGTAGTTTGGAATTAAAATTTCAGAATTTTTGGTAGTCTTCCTAAGCCAGGATTCAGACACAGCTTGAACATCTGGGTTGGCAGAGTGTGCTAAAGCAGTGAATAGAACAAACTTAGGGAGGAGGCTTCTAATGTTAACATGCATGAAACCAAGGCTATTACGGTTACAGAAGTCGTCAAAAGAGAGCGCCTGGGGAATAGGAGTGGAGCAAGGCACTGTAGGGCCTGGATTCACCTCTACATCGCCAGAGGAACAGAGGAGGAGTAGAATAAGGGTGCGGCTAAAAGCAATAAGAATTGGTCGTCTAGAACGTCTGGAACAGAGAGTAAAAGAAGGTTTCTGGGGGCGATAAAATAACATCAAGGTATAATGTACAGACAAAGGTATGGTAGGATGTGAATACAGTGGAGGTAAACCTAGGTATTGAGTGATGAAGAGAGAGATATTGTCTCTAGAAACATCATTGAAACCAGGAGATGTCATTGCATGTGTGGGTGGTGGAACTAATAGGTTGGATAAGGTATAGTGAGCAGGACTAGAGGCTCTACAGTGAAATAAGCCAATAAACACTAACCAGAACAGCAATGGACAAGGCATATTGACATTAAGGAGAGGCATGCTTAGTCGAGTGTTCAAAAGGGTCCAGAGAGTGGGGAGGTTGGTTGGGGGTCACGGCGATCCAGACAGCCAGCCAGGCCATCGATAGCAAGCTAGCATAGGATGGACGTCTGTTATTAGCCACCTCTTGCGCTCCGTCAGTAGATTAGTGGGGTTCCGTGTGGTAGAGGGGACCAATCCAAATCACACAACAACAACAAAAATAAAAACAATAGATATAGCTAGAGGCCCAGAAGAAGAAAAAAATAACAATAAAAATAAATAAATAAATTGTCCGATTATCTATTCAGATAGCAGCCGATAAGACAACTAATGGCTAGCAGGCCGCAGATGGGCGCCCAGGCAACGTCGCGACGGAGGAACCAGACGGATAACTCCCTCGGGTAGACAATGTCGGCAGTTCAGCCGTGAAGGCCCGGTGGGGTTCCGCGCAGGCAGCAAAACGGGTCCGTACAGGTGACCGCAGCCCAGGAGCGATTGATGGAACTCCTCAGCTGGCTAGCTCCGGAATCGACGAAAACTCCAACTAGCTTCCGATTAGCTTCTGGATTAGCTTCTGGCTAGCTCCTGGCTAGCTTCTGGCCAGTTTCCGGCCAGCTCCTGACCCAGCTTATGATTAGCTTCTGGATTAGCTCCTGGCTAGCTTCTGGCTAGCTCCTGGCTAGCTTCTGGCTAGTTTCTGGCTAGCTTCTTTGAGTTTGGAGTTTCTGGCTAGCTTCTTTGAGTTTGGAGTTTCTGGCTAGCTTCTTGGATGATTTCAGACTTGAGGTAAATAATAATTTTTTATACTTTTTTATAAATATAAATTGGTGAGGCGGGTTGTAGGAGAGTGTTTTGAGGATGAGTTTATGGAAAATTTAAATAAAAAAAGTAGGAAAAAAGTTGTAAATATATATATATATATATATATATATACGGGACACGACAAGACGAGGACAAATGACGTCTGAACTGCTATGCCATCTTGGTTGACAGTGCAAATACAGTGCCTTTCGAAAGTATTCGGCCCCCTTGAACTTTGCGACCATTCTAACACCTGGATATGTTTATTTTTGAACCATTCCATTGTAGATTTTGCTTTATGTTTTGGATCATTGTCTTGTTGGAAGACAAATCTCCGTCCCAGTCTCAGGTCTTTTGCAGACTCCATCAGGTTTTCTTCCAGAATGGTCCTGTATTTGGCTCCATCCATCTTCCCATCAATTTTAACCATCTTCCCTGTCCCTGCTGAAGAAAGGCAGGCCCAAACCATGATGCTGCCACCACTATGTTTGACAGTGGGGATGTTGTGTTCAGGGTGATGAGCTGTGTTGCTTTTACGCCAAACATAACGTTTTGCATTGTTGCAAAGTTCAAAGTTCAATTTTGGTTTCATCTGACCAGAGCACCTTCTTTCACATGTTTGGTGTGTCTCCCAGGTGGCTTGTGGCAAACTTTAAACAACACTTTTTATGGATATCTTTAAGAAATGGCTTTCTTCTTGCCACTCTTCCATAAAGGCCAGATTTGTGCAATATACGACTGATTGTTGTCCTATGGACAGAGTCTCCCACCTCAGCTATAGATCTCTGCAGTTCATCCAGAGTGATCATGGGCCTCTTGGCTGCATCTCTGATCAGTCTTCTCCTTGTATGAGCTGAAAGTTTAGAGGGACGGCCAGGTCTTGGTAGATTTGCAGTGGTCTGATACTCCTTCCATTTCAATATTATCGCTTGCACTGTGCTCCTTGGGATGTTTAAAGCTTGGGAAATCTTTTTGTATCCACATCCGGCTTTAAACTTCTTCACAACAGTATCTCGGACCTGCCTGGTGTGTTCCTTGTTCTTCATGATGCTCTCTGCGCTTTTAACGGACCTCTGAGACTATCACAGTGCAGCTGCATTTATACGGAGACTTGATTACACACAAGTGGATTGTATTTATCATCATTAGTCATTTAGGTCAACATTGGATCATTCAGAGATCCTCACTGAACTTCTGGAGAGAGTTTGCTGCACTGAAAGTAAAGGGGCTGAATAATTTTGCACGCCCAATTCTTCAGTTTTTGATTTGTTAAAAAAGTTTGAAATATCCAATAAATGTCATTCCACTTCATGATTGTGTCCCACTTGTTGTTGATTCTTCACAAAAAAATACAGTTTTATATCTTTATGTTTGAAGCCTGAAATGTGGCAAAAGGTCGCAAAGTTCAAGGGGGCCGAATACTTTCGCAAGGCACTGTATTTGAGTATATCTTTTCATGTGACAAGACTGAAGAAATGACACTTTGCTACAATGTAAAGTAGTGAGTCTACAGCTTGTATAACAGTGTAAATTTGCTGTCCCCTCAAAATAACTCAACACACAGCCATTAATGTCTAAACCGCTCGCAACAAAAGTGAGTACACCCCTTAGTGAAAATGTCCAAACTGGGCCCAAAGTGTCAATATTTTGAATGGCCACCATCATTTTCCAGCACTGCCTGAACCCTCTTGGGCATGGAGTTCACCAGAGCTTCACAGGTTGCCAAAAATGTGAGGGGTGTACTCACTTTTATGATATACTGATATACTGTATATATGTATATAAGTCGGAAGTTTACATACACTTTAGCCAAATACACTTAAACTCAGTTTTTCACAATTTTCACAATTCCTGACATTTAATCCTAGTAAACATTCCCTGTTTTAGGTCAGTTAGGATCACCACTTTATTTTAAGAATGTGAAATTTCAGAATAATAGTAGAGAGAATTATTTATTTCAGCTTTTATTTCTTTCATCACATTCCCAGTGGGTCAGAAGTTTATATACACTCAATTAGTATTTGGTAGCATTGCCTTTAAATTGTTTAACTTGGGTCAAACGTTTCAGGTAGCCAGCCTTCCACAAGCTTCCCACAATATGTTGGGTGAATTTTGGCCCATTCCTCCTGACAGATCTGGTGTAACTGAGTCAGGTTTGTAGGCCTCCTTGCGCGCACACACTTTTTCAGTTCTGCCCACACATTTTCTATGGGATTGAGGTCAGGGCTTTGTGATGGTCACTCCAATACCTTGACATTGTTGTCCTTAAGCCATTTCGCCACAACTTTGGAAGTACGCTTGGGGTCATTGTCCATTTAGAAGACACATTTGCGACCAAGCTTTAACTTCCTGACTGATGTCTTGAGATGTTACTTCAATATATCCACATAATTTTCTTGCCTCATGATGCCATCTATTTTGTGAAGTGCACCAGTCCCTCCTGCAGCAAAGCACCCCCACAACATGATGCTGCCACCCCCGTGCTTCACGGTTGGGATGGTGTTCTTCGGCTTGCAAGCCTCCCCCTTTTCTTCCAAACATAACAATGGTCATTATGGCCAAACAGTTCTATTTTTGTTTCATCAGACCAGAGGACATTTCTCCAAAAAGTACGATCTTTGTCCACAAGTGCAGTTGCAAACTGTAGTCAGGGCTTTTTTTATGGCGGTTTTGGAGCAGTGGTTTCTTCCTTGCTGAGCGGCCTTTCTTGAAGCGGCATCTTCACAAGGTCCTTTGCTGTTGTTCTGGGATTGAGAGACAGACATACAGACAGACAGGCCTGCAGGCAGACAGGCAGGCAGGCAGACAGGCAGGCAGGCAGACAGACAGACAGGCAGACAGACAAGCAGACAGACAGACAGACAGGCAGGCAGGCAGGCAGACAGACAGACAGAGATAACAGAGATAACAGAGATAACTTACATCACTCTCCAGCAGGTTGAACATGCTCTGCTCTGCCACTTCTTTGGACTCATCAAACTTCTCCAGCGCCTGTCTGATCTCCTCCTCCAGGACTCCTTTACCTACAATTATAGAACAAGTTACAATAGTAATAATAATAATAATCACCATGACGATAATAATAATCCCATCTCCTTTACCTACAATTACAATAGTAATAATAATAATCACCATGACGATAATAATAATCCAATCTCCTTTACCTACAATTACAATAGTAATAATAATAATCACCATGACGATAATAATAATCCCATCTCCTTTACCTACAATTACAATAGTAATAATAATAATAATCACCATGACGATAATAATAATCCCATCTCCTTTACCTACAATTACAATAGTAATAATAATAATCACCATGACGATAATAATAATCCAATCTCCTTTACCTACAATTACAATAGTAATAATAATAATCACCATGACGATAATAATAATCCCATCTCCTTTACCTACAATTACAATAGTAATAATAATAATCACCATGACGATAATAATAATCCAATCTCCTTTACCTACAATTACAATAGTAATAATAATCATCACCATGGCGATAATAATAATCCCATCTCCTTTACCGTGACGTTTCTTCTTATAGTCAAAGTCCAGGCGGCGTCCCTGCATCTTCTTCAGGTGGTGCTGCAACAACATCTTTAATTCACTTCATCATTTATTTAAAAATGTAGCTCATTTATTTATTACATTTATTTAAAATGTAGCAAGTTTATTTATTTCACTTATTTAAAATGTAGCTCGTTTATTTATTTCATTTATTTAAAATGTAGCTCGTTTATTTATTTAATTTATTTAAAACGTAGCTCGTTTATTTCATTTATTTAAAATGTATCTCAATTATTTATTTCATTTACTTAAAATGTAGCTCATTTATTTATTTAAAATGTAGATCATTTATTTATTTAATTTATTTAAAATGTAGATCATTTATTTATTTCATTTATTTAAAATGTAGATCATTTATTTATTTCATTTATTTAAAATGTAGCTCGTTTATTTGACATGTATTTCAGACTTATTGATTTATTTAAGATTGATTTAAGTAATAATACATATTATTCTATTGATTATTTTAGGGGGCTTACTAGCCGCTACCGATCCCTTTTTCCTTTTCTACTTGTTTTGTCTGTGTTCCTTTTCACACCTGGTGTCAATTGCGTTTATTTCTGTGTGTATATATATATATATGCCAAGAGGCTCCTAAATAGCTTCTACCCCCAAACCATAAGGCTCCTGACCAGCTAATTAAATGGCTACTTGGACTGTTTGAGGTCCACAGCTGTTGTATTCGGCGCATGCGACAAATAACATTTGATTTGATTTTGATTTGATAGATATACATCTTTTGAAAATATATGTTCCTTCATTATTTTCCTCTACCCCTCCCACCCCTCCCCTAATTGGAGTAAACTAATGAACAACTTCCAGGTTACACATACTATATTATGGACACATTATATCATACAAGAGTTATATTTGGTTTGTTTTTACTCCTGTCCTTCCTCTACCCTCAACCTCTCCCATCTATTACTGATGTCCTTCCTCTACCCTCAACCATCTATTACTGATGTCCTTCCTCTACCCTCAACCATCTATTACTGATGTCCTTCCTCTACCCTCAACCATCTATTACTGATGTCCTTCCTCAACCATCTATTACTGATGTCCTTCCTCTACCCCCAACCATCTATTACTGATGTCCTTCCTCTACCCTCAACCATCTATTACTGATGTCCTTCCTCTACCCCCAACCATCTATTACTGATGTCCTTCCTCTACCCCCAACCATCTATTACTGATGTCCTTCCTCTACCCTCAACCATCTATTACTGATGTCCTTCCTCTACCCCCAACCATCTATTACTGATGTCCTTCCTCTACCCCCAACCATCTATTACTGATGTCCTTCCTCTACCCTCAACCATCTATTACTGATGTCCTTCCTCTACCCTCAACCATCTATTACTGATGTCCTTCCTCTACCCTCAACCATCTATTACTGATGTCCTTCCTCTACCCTCAACCATCTATTACTGATGTCCTTCCTCTACCCTCAACCATCTATTACTGATGTCCTTCCTCTACCCCCAACCATCTATTACTGATGTCCTTCCTCGACCCTCAACCTCTCCCATCTATTACTGATGTCCTTCCTCTACCCTCAACCATCTATTACTGATGTCCTTCCTCTACCCTCAACCATCTATTACTGATGTCCTTCCTCTACCCTCAAGAAGAAAAAGAAACGCACACCTATTAAGACGAGGTGCTGGCTAGCGGAGTAGAAACTTGAAAATAAAAGAGAGCCGCACACTCTTGGAGCTCAGATGCAAAAATTTAACACCAACATTTCGACAGTCAAGCTGTCTTCATCAGGGTATAATCACAAACACTGCGGGATGACTCGTTTATATCGTGTCAAAGGACACAGGTGTCTGTAATCATGGCCAGGAGTGGCCTAATATCATTGGTTAATAATCAAATATTAAAATGTCATACAAAGAACAGCATACAAACAAATGGATAACATTCGATCATAGATTAATTTGACATTTTATTTTTGTATTGCGGAGAGATTCTAATTGTGGTTTTAAAAGAAAACATGAATCATCAGCGTACAATGACACCTTTGTTTTTAAGCCCTTATAGTTATTCACATTTACAGTTATTCAATGTTTACAATGTATTCAAAAAGTTTTTTAGCATTTATTTATAATATTTATATACCATTCATATATTTAAAATATATCTACATTATTTAATATTAATTTAACAACAACTTCTGTCGCTACCTGTATCTCTTTTAATGTCTTTTTCCTGTAGGTTCTGTAGTGGATCAATAAAGTTCTGATATCTACCTGTATCTCTTTAATGTCTTTTTCCTGTAGGTTCTGTAGTGGATCAATAAAGTTCTGTTTGACCTCCATATCCAGGGCATCCTTCACTTCCCCCAGCTCACCCATGCTCTCCCCAGCATCTAGGAGAGCCAGACCTGGAGGAGGGAGGAGGGAGAGAGGGGTGGGAGAGGCAGAGGGGAGGGAAGGAGAGGGGGAGGGATGGAGGGAAGGAGAGGGGAGAGAGGCAGAGGGGAGGGAAGGAAGGAGAGGGGGAGGGAGAAGGGGAGGGAGGGAGGGAGAGGGAGGGAGGGAGGGAGAGAGAGAGGAGGGAGGGAGGGAGGTGACAAGATCTCATATGGATCATTGAGGTCTATTTTTGACGTATTAATTCCGGTTACAAGTGTGTGTGTGTGTGTGTGTGTGTGTGTGTGTGTGTGTGTGTGTGTGTGTGTGTGTGTGTGTGTGTGTGTGTGTGTGTGTGTGTGTGTGTGTGTGTACCAAAGCATGACTGTTCTCCCAGCTCCCGTCCAAAGCGCTGCATGGCCTCACCCAGTAGAGTCTCAGCCTGGGGGTAACCCATCCCCTTCTCCTGTCCTCTGATCTTAGACATGGTCCCTATTAGACTCAGCTTGGCCCTGGACGCTGGGGGGAAAGGGGAGGGGAGTGAGAGAGGAGAGAGAAGAGAGAGAGAGACCGAAAAAAAGAGGAAGAGAGAGAGAGAGAGTGAGAGAGAGAAGAGAGAGAGAGAGAGAGACAGAGAGGAGAGAGAGACAGAAAAAGAGAGAGAAGAGAGAGAGAGAGCCCGAGAGAGACAGAGAGAGAGAGAGAGACAGACAGACAGACAGACAGACAGACAGACAGACAGACAGACAGACAGACAGAGAGAGAGAGAGAGAGAGAGAGAGAGAGAAAAGAGAGAGAGAGAGACAGACAGACAGACAGACAGAGAGAGAGAGAGCGTGAAAGAGAGAGACAGAGAGAGAAAGAGAGAGAGAGAGAGAGAGAGAGAGAGAGACAGAGAGAGAGAGAAAGAGAGAGAGAGAGAGACAGAGAAAGAGAGAGAGAGAGAGAGAGAGAGAGAGACAGTGTGTGTGTTGTCACCTGGGTTGGGCTGTAGGTATTCTGTAGTTTTGGTCATGATGTCCAGCACTGCTCTACCAGTGGTGTCCACCTTCTACACACACACACAGACACACACGCACACACGCACACGCACGCACGCACACACACACACACACACACACATTTCACGTTACATTGTTTGTGTTTCCGGTTGTTCTGACAGTGTCTAACAGTCAGTCCACTAAGGTAGGTTAGACCATAGGAATGTAATGAATGAATGTGGTAACAACAACACATACCACAGTTAGTAAACCTTCCTCAATAAATCATGGATATCAGTGCTAGTAAGACAAGTCTACCTCAACAAGGTCATGCTAAAAACAAGGTCATGCTAAAAACAAGGTAATGCTAAAAACAAGGTAATGCTAAAAACAAGGTCATGCTAAAAACAAGGTAATGCTAAAAACAAGGTCATGCTAAAAACAAGGTCATGCTAAAAGCAACCTACTTTTAGACTAGGAATGAGTGAATCTAACACAGTATTGCTCTGTACAGAAGAACAGAATGGTGACCTTTTCCATCTGAAGGAAGTCATCATCAAGTTTGGTTCCTTCTGCTCCTCCAACCTTCTCACTGACTTTCTACAGAGAGAGAGAGAGAGAGAGAGAGAGAAAGAGAAAGAGAGAGATGGAAAGAGAGAGACAGAGGAGAGAAGGGAAGGGAGAGAGAGATAGACAGAGAGAGAGAGAGATGGAAAGAGAGAGGAGGAGAGAAGGAAAGAGAGAGAGAGAGAGAGGGAAAGAGGGAGAGGGGGTGGAGGGAGACAGAGAGAGAGAGAGAGATGGAAAGAGAGAGACAGAGGAGAGAAGGAAAGGGAGAGACAGAGAGATAGACAGAGAGAGAGAGATGGAAAGAGAGAGACAGAGAGAGAGAGGAGGAGAGAAGGAAAGAGAGAAGGAAAGAGACAGAGAGAGAGAGGGAAAGAGAGAGAGAGAGATGGAAAGAGAGAGACAGAGGAGAGAAGGAAAGGGAGAGACAGAGGGAGAGAGAGATGGAAAGAGAGACAGAGAGAGAGAGGAGGAGAGAAAGAAAGAGAGAAGGTAAGAGAGACAGAGAGAGAGAGAAGGAAAGAGAGAGAGGGGGGTGGAGGGAGACAGAGAGAGAGAGAAGGAAAGAGAGAGAGGGGGGAGTGGAGAGAGACAGAGAGAGAGGGGGAGTGGAGAGAGACAGAGAGAGGGGGGAGTGGAGAGAGACAGAGAGAGTGGGGGAGTGGAGAAAGACAGAGAGAGAGGGGGGAGTGGAGAGAGACCGAGAAAGAGACAGAGAGAGAGAGAAGTACAACGTAAATCACCAAATAACAATTAGACCCAATCAAATCATGAGAAAGCAAAAAGATAATTACTTGACACATTGGAAAGAATTACCAAAAAAACAGAGCAAACTAGAATGCTATTTGGCCCTACACAGAGAGTACACAGTGGCAGAATACCTGACCACTGTGACTGACCCAAAATTAAGGAAAGCATTGACTATGGACAGACTCAGTGAGCATAGCCTTGCTATTGAGAAAGGCCGCCGTAGGCAGACATGGCTCTCAAGAGGAGACAGGCTATGTGCACACTGCCCACAAAATGAGGTGGAAACTGAGCTGCACTTCCTAACCTTCTGCCCAATGTATGACCATATTAGAGACACAATTGGTGCAAAAAAGTATTTAGTCAGCCACCAATTGTGCAAGTTCTCCCACTTAAAAAATTACACCTGTAATTTTCATCATAGGTTCACTTCAACTATGACAGACAAAATGAGAAAAAAAATCCAGAAAATCACATTGTAGGATTTTTTATGAATTTATTTGCAAATTATGGTGGAAAATAGGTATTCGATGATGACATGCTGGCTGCCCCACCACCACAGAAAGCACTGAGCTAGACTGAAACACCCGCATGTTGGAGCTGCTTTATTCAAGAAAGCAAAAAAGGAGAACCTGATTGTATGCAGCTTTATAAACTCAAATAATAATTTTTACATTGTTTGCAAACAATTAATGCCAAAAAAACATGCAAAACAGGCAATCCCCACCCCCACCCACCCACCCACCTTTCCACTGGGCACACACACACAATCCATGTCTCAATTGTCTCAAGGCTTAAAAATCCTTCTTTAACCCGTCTCCTCCCCTTCATCTACACTGATTGAAGTGGATTTAACAGGTGACACCAATAAGGGATCATAGCTTTCACCTGGATTCACCTGGTCAGTCTATGTCATGGCGAGAGCCGGTGTTGTTAATGTTTTGTCCACTCAGTGTATGTTCTACAAAGAGACATTTCTATTGCATCCTTTGGAACAGGCGAGCCATGTAGGCTAGTGATGGTATGTTAGGCCTATGGGTTTGGGAGCCAGCCACAGATACATAGACAATGTAGCCTAACGATATTGTGTCTTTAACATCTCAATCACAATTCTCTCTCCTTTCCCTTCTTGACAAGTCCACAATGATTTAAGAATACCTGCCATTGTATTCACTGTAGCTGTGTTGATCAGCTGTCACCATCGAAACAAAAATAGTCTACCCGATCGAGGTACGGATAGAGACACAGCACCGTTAACGGAAACCTACCTGGGTGGCTTTGTGAAACTGCTTTTTCAGCCCCGCGACAGACATCGCTCTCGTTCGACCAGATGTCCACTTGCGTTCACCAAGTAATCCACGATTATCCACCCTCTGGGTTTCAAAACAAGGAATTATAATCCGCTTTTCTTTCTTTCTATCGAGTGTTTTGCCGTTGCATAGACTAGTCTACACTGGTGTCCTCTCGTCATAACAGAATGAATCGCTCTATCCAAATACAACCAGCGAAATCATTCGGACTGGCATTCCATGCTATCTGGGATCCTTGGGACGTCCATTTTTTAATATATTTTTTAAAACCTTTATGGCAAGTCAGTTAAAGAACACATTCTTATTTTCAATGACGGCCTAGGAACAGTGGGTTAACTTCCTGTTCAGGGGCAGAACGACAGATTTGTACCTTGTCAGCTCGGGGATTTGAACTTGCAACCTTCCGAAAACTAGTTTAATGCTCTAACCACTAGGCTACCCTGCCTCCCCATTGAAGTCTCTAACCCTTTGAAGTTGACATTTCAAATGGTTAGGGTACGGGTTAGGGTAAGGGTTAAGGTAAGGGTTATGGTTAGGGTAAGGGGTAAGGTTAGGGTTTAGGCAGTGCCTGATTTGGGGATGAAAGGAGTGCATGAAGTCGGTCCCCTAACCCTAACCCCTAACCCCAACTCCTAACCCCTAACCCTAACCCTAACCAAAGGACATTATGCTATGAACCCTAGAGTTATAACCATAACCCCTAACCCCTAACCCCTAACCCTAACCAAATGACATTATGCCATAAACCCTAGGGTTATAACCCTAACCCCTAACCCTAACCCCAACCCCTAACCCTAACCCCTAACCCCAACCCCTACCCCTAACCCCTAACCCTAACCAAATGACATTATGCTATGAAACCTAGAGTTATAACCCTAACCCCAACCCCTAACCCCTAACCCCTAACCCCTACCCCTAACCAAATGACATTATGCCATAAACCCTAGGGTTATAACCCTAACCCCAACCCCTAACCCCTAACCCTAACCAAATGACATTATGCTATAAACCCTAGGGTTATAACCCTAACCTCTAACCCCCAACCCCTACCCCTAACCCCAACCCCTAACCCCTACCCCTAACCCTAACCAAATGACATTATGCTATAAACCCTAGGGTTATAACCCTAACCCCTAACCCCTAACCCCTACCCCTAACCCCTAACCCTAACCCCTAACCCTAACCAAATGACATTATGCTATAAACCCTAGGGTTATAACCCTAACCCCAACCCCTAACCCCTAACACTAACCCCTAACCCTAACCCCTAACCCCTAACCCTAACCCCTAACCCCTAACCCCTAACCCTAACCAAATGACATTATGCTTTAAACCCTAGGGTTATAACCCTAACCCCTAACCCTAACCCCTAACCCCTAACCCTAACCAAATGACATTATGCTATAAACCCTAGGGTTATAACCCTAACCCCTAACCCCAACCCTAACCCCTAACCCCAACCCTAACCCCAAACCTAACCCCTAACACTAACCCCAACCCTAACCCTAACCCCAACCCTAACCCCAACCCTAACCCCTAACCCTAACCCCAACCCTATCGAGACCTCTGATTATTCACTGTTAAAGGCTTCATAAACCGTTTCCATGACTCCTCCGTGGCTTTTAACCACATGTTCATGCCTATTATTATAGCCTCCATGAAAAGGCATATTATCCAGCCCAGTGGTATGACTGACACTGGAATGCTGCTGTGTCTGATTCCATGTCGACCGACCATCTTCTGCCGTTGTGCCCTTGATCGTGGCACCTAAACCACCACAAAGTAGAACTGCACGGTTAGTCTCATGATGTCAACACGTGGTCAACCCTCCGCCTGGAGAGCTGCTGGCTGTGCAGGTTTGGTTTAAACACCCAAGTCTGCTTATTACAGTCCTGTTGAGCAGATGATGTTTAGGCTACAATGTTTGAACAAAAGCTTGGCCACCCAGTAACTATCCCGGAGGATGATTGGCCACCCAGTAACTATCCTGGAGGATGATTGGCCACCCAGTAACTATCCTGGAGGATGATTGGCCATCCAGTAACTATCCTGGAGGATGATTGGCCACCCAGTAACTATCCTGGAGGATGATTGGCCACCCAGTAACTATCCTGGAGGATGATTGGCCATCCAGTAACTACCCTGGAGGATGATTGGCCACCCAGTAACTATCCTGGAGGATGATTGGCCATCCAGTAACTACCCTGGAGGATGATTGGCCACCCAGTAACTATCCTGGAGGAGGATTGGACACCCAGTAACTATCCTGGAGGATGGTTGGCCACCCAGTAACTATCCTGGAGGATGATTGGCCACCCAGTAACTATCCTGGAGGATGATTGGCCACCCAGTAACTATCCTGGAGGATGGTTGGCCACCCAGTAACTATCCTGGAGGATGATTGGCCACCCAGTAACTATCCTGGAGGATGATTGGCCACCCAGTAACTATCCTGGAGGAGGATTGGCCACCCAGTAACTATCCTGGAGGATGATTGGCCACCCAGTAACTATCCTGGAGGATGATTGGCCATCCAGTAACTACCCTGGAGGATGATTGGCCACCCAGTAACTATCCTGGAGGATGATTGGCCACCCAGTAACTATCCTGGAGGATGATTGGCCATCCAGTAACTACCCTGGAGGATGATTGGCCACCCAGAAACTATCCTGGAGGATGATTGGCCACCCAGTAACTATCCTGGAGGATGATTGGCCACCCAGTAACTATCCTGGAGGAGGATTGGCCATCCAGTAACTATCCTGGAGGATGATTGGCCACCCAGTAACTATCCTGGAGGAGGATTGGCCACCCAGTAACTATCCTGGAGGATGATTGGCCACCCAGTAACTATCCTGGAGGATGATTGGCCATCCAGTAACTACCCTGGAGGATGATTGGCCACCCAGTAACTATCCTGGAGGATGATTGGCCACCCAGTAACTATCCTGGAGGATGATTGGCCATCCAGTAACTACCCTGGAGGATGATTGGCCACCCAGTAACTATCCTGGAGGAGGATTGGACACCCAGTAACTATCCTGGAGGATGGTTGGCCACCCAGTAACTATCCTGGAGGATGATTGGCCACCCAGTAACTATCCTGGAGGATGATTGGCCACCCAGTAACTATCCTGGAGGATGATTGGCCACCCAGTAACTATCCTGGAGGATGGTTGGCCACCCAGTAACTATCCTGGAGGATGATTGGCCACCCAGTAACTATCCTGGAGGATGGTTGGCCACCCAGTAACTATCCTGGAGGATGATTGGTCACCCAGTAACTATCCTGGAGGATGATTGGCCACCCAGTAACTATCCTGGAGGATGATTGGCCACCCAGTAACTACCCTGGAGGATGATTGGCCACCCAGTAACTATCCTGGAGGATGATTGGCCACCCAGTAACTATCCTGGAGGATGATTGGCCATCCAGTAACTACCCTGGAGGATGATTGGCCACCCAGTAACTATCCTGGAGGAGGATTGGACACCCAGTAACTATCCTGGAGGATGGTTGGCCACCCAGTAACTATCCTGGAGGATGATTGGCCACCCAGTAACTATCCTGGAGGATGATTGGCCACCCAGTAACTATCCTGGAGGATGATTGGTCACCCAGTAACTATCCTGGAGGATGATTGGCCACCCAGTAACTATCCTGGAGGATGATTGGCCACCCAGTAACTATCCTGGAGGATGATTGGCCATCCAGTAACTATCCTGGAGGATGATTGGCCACCCAGTAACTATCCTGGAGGATGATTGGTCACCCAGTAACTATCCTGGAGGATGATTGGCCACCCAGTAACTATCCTGGAGGATGATTGGCCACCCAGTAACTATCCTGGAGGATGATTGGCCACCCAGTAACTATCCTGGAGGAGGATTGGACACCCAGTAACTATCCTGGAGGATGGTTGGCCATCCAGTAACTACCCTGGAGGATGATTGGCCAACCAGTAACTATCCTGGAGGATGATTGGCCACCCAGTAACTATCCTGGAGGATGATTGGCCACCCAGTAACTATCCTGGAGGATGATTGGCCACCCAGTAACTATCCTGGAGGATGATTGGCCACCCAGTAACTATCCTGGAGGATGGTTGGCCACCCAGTAACTATCCTGGAGGATGATTGGCCACCCAGTAACTATCCTGGAGGATGATTGGCCACCCAGTAACTATCCTGGAGGATGATTGGCCACCCAGTAACTATCCTGGAGGATGATTGGCCACCCAGTAACTATCCTGGAGGATGATTGGCCACCCAGTAACTATCCTGGAGGACGATTGGCCACCCAGTAACTATCCTGGAGGATGGTTGGCCACCCAGTAACTATCCTGGAGGACGATTGGCCACCCAGTAACTATCCTGGAGGATGGTTGGCCACCCAGTAACTATCCTGGAGGACGATTGGCCACCCAGTAACTATCCTGGAGGATGGTTGGCCACCCAGTAACTATCCTGGAGGATGATTGGCCACCCAGTAACTATCCTGGAGGATGATTGGCCACCCTTGATATGCAATATTTGCAAACCAATACTTTTGTCTAAAGAATAAGGTAGGCTACTTCAAAGCAAGGTATCTAACTAGGACATGTTTATATATTAAGGCTCAATATTTAATGTTTCATGGGAGATCTATGCACAGCAAGGTATTTGTCAATTAGGCTATTCTTTGAATATGTTTAATGTTGTCTTAATTACATGGCTACCGTGTAATAGAGGGGAAGCCCAGTTTCTCAGCGGTGCAGGTCTATTTAGGTTCTACAGTGCCGGTGGAAAGGGGACAACCACATGAATAGTTAACTAGCGAGATCACCTCTAGTTATGTTAAATTATGTTTTGAAATTGTAATCTAGTTAGCCTGTCAGGCAGTATTTTATAATTTCTGATGAAATGTCGCGGTCTCTCTCGGCTGGCAATGGCCAACTCTCACTGGCACACACGCAGCACACACCGACAGGCACTGAAGCGTCGTTCCGATTATGGTTGATATGTAGATTTTTAAGAGTTAATAATATTTAAAAGTGTGCCTTCATGAATTACACGTACATTACTTTTCATGACCCTACAAATCCGAATTTGATCATTTGGAAGAGCGCATCATGCGCATTCAGGCTGCGCATTTTCAATCTGCACAATCTCGAACAGTCTACTGTCATGCACATATTCACTGACAAGAATCAGGAAATTAATGCTCGATGTCCATTGCTATTCAATGTAGATTCCGTCTTTATTCCGCTTTGATCAACCTTTTTTTGCCTCAGTGTGTGAATCTGGGCCGGCGATAGGCTACTTTATTTAATAGAGGGTTTGCAATTACCCGCAAAAAAATAGAAGTGCCGGCATGGCGCTCCGGACATGTGCCGCTTTCTATGGACGTCCCAAGGATCCCTGATAGTACTGACCGGTATTGTGCAGAGACAGCTGTAACGTAGGCACGTCTGTGACGTGTGGTGGCAGTGCGCATGTTCATGAGAGGAGATTGCTGTCTGCTTGATGGTGCTGAAACAATGTGATTCGGACTGGCGGTTTTTCTAGATTCTTCCTACATTAAGAGGGACATCGAGTCTTGTGAGTAGTGGTGGAAAGTACTGTACTGACCTGACTAGATCATAAAGGAACAATTGTCCAGAGAGAGGTTTGAGTTTACGAATTGAAGGTTTATTGACCCAACTTTACACAGGCTACTGTTTGGCTGTAGCCCACGCCAAATAAATGAAAGAGAACCCACAAGCCAACCGTGACCTTCTCTTGTGAAGGCCAGAAGTAAGAGAGAGAACAAAGGCTAAACCTGGTCTTAACTTCCGATGCTCCAACCCCCCCTCCACGCCACTCCACCAACCACCAGGAAGCCCGGTGTCAGAACATTCCATGCATTCCTGTGATTGGCAGATAGCAGGTTGATTGGCATGTCGGACCCCGCGAACACTGGGAACTGGTAAGAACAACACAACCACCTACTAGCCTAACACATAACACACAGCTGTCTGTGCGGGTCGCTGCAGTACTACTTAAGTACTACTTAAGTCGTTTTCTGCGGGTATCTGTACTTTATTCTGTACTTTTAACTTTTACTCCACTCCTAAAGAAAATGCACTTTTTACTCAGTACATTTTCCCCTGACACACAAAGGTACTTGTTACATTTTTTTAATGCTTAGCAGGACAGGAAACTGGTCAAATTCACACACCTATCAAGAGAATGTCCCTGGTCATCCCTACTGCCTCTGATCTGGAGGACTCAATAAACAAAAATGCTTCTTCGTAAATTATGTCTGAGTGTTGGAGTGTGCCCCTTGCTATCAGTAAATAAATAAAAAACAAGAAAATTGTGCTTTCTGGTTTGCTTAATATGAAGGTTGATTTATACTTTTTTGATACTTCAGTATATTTAAGCAATTAATTTCATTTTTTGATGCTTAAGTATATTTAAATCCAAATACTTTTACTCAAGTAGTATTTTACTGGGTGACTTTCACTTTTACTTGAGTCATCTTCTATTAAGGTATCTATACTTTTACTCAAGTATGACAATTGAGTACTTTTTCCACGGGAGTGGATTGTTTCTATATCAAAGTTTATTGGTCACATACACCGTTTAGTACTAAAGTGCTTATGGTATCAGATTTCAGGTAAGATCCAAGTGCAGACTGTGTGGAAGTAACCATGTTTATTGCAACAGGGGCAGGCAAACAACAGGTCAAGGTAGGTTGGGGTCGATAATCCGGAGTAGTGGGTCCAAGGTACAGGATGGCAGGCGGGGTCAGAGTCAGGACAGGCAAGGGTCAAAACCGGGAGGACGAGGAAAAGAGCGACTGGAGAAAAGCAGGAGCTGAGAACAAAAACGGTGGATGACTTGAACAAACAAGATGAACTGGCAACGGGCAAACAGAGAACACAGGTATAAATACCCAGTGGATAATGGGGAAGATGGGCGACACCTGGAGGGGGGTGGAGACAATCACAAGGACAGGTGAAACAGATCAGGGTGTGACATATGGTACTAAAGTGAATTGCTGATATTACTAGCACCTAATAATGGAAATGTCAAACAAGTACCCAAGTAATTAACGCACAAAAAAATACAAAAGAAACAAGAAATCAAGAACTGCGAATACAATTAAATTAAATTAGATTTTTCACATTTTTCACATGCACCGAATACAACCAAATACAACAGTAGACCTTACAGTGAAATGCTTACCTACAAGCCCTTAACCAACAATAAAGTAAATAACATTATGAGTTAGGAAAACAGTTACCAAAAAAAATTGAAAGTAAAAATAAATAAATATGTAGATATATATATATATATAAAATGAGGCTGTATACAAACAGCACTGTAGCAGTAATCAAAATGCAATCTATACATACACTACATGACCAGAAGTATGTGGACACCTGCTTGTCGAACATCTCATTCCAAAATCATGGGCATTAATATGGAGTTGGTCCCCCCTTTGCTGCTATAACAGCCTCCACTCTTCTGGGAAGGCTTTCCACTAGATGTTGGAACATTGCTGCTATAACAGCCTCCACTCTTCTGGGAAGGCTTTCCACTAGATGTTGGAACATTGCTGCTATACCAGCCTCCACTCTTCTGGGAAGGCTTTCCACTAGATGTTGGAACATTGCTGCTATAACAGCCTCCACTCTTATGGGAAGGCTTTCCACTAGATGTTGGAACATTGCTGCTATAACAGCCTCCACTCTTCTGGGAAGGTTTTCCACTAGATGTTGGAACATTGCTGCTATAACAGCCTCCACCCTTCTGGGAAGGCTTTCCACTAGATGTTGGAACATTGCTGCTATAACAGCCTCTACTCTTCTGGGAAGGCTTTCCACTAGATGTAGGAACATTGCTGCTATAACAGCCTCCTCTCTTCTAGGAAGGCTTTCCACTAGATGTTGGAACATTGCTCTGGGGACTTGCTTCCATTCAGCCACAAGAGCATTAGTGAGATCGGCACTGATGTTGAGTGATTAGGCCTGGCTCACATTCGGTGTTCCAATTCATCCCAAAGGTGTTTGCTGGGGTTGAGGTCAGGGCTCTGTGCAGGCCAGTCAAGTTCTTCCACGCCGATCTCGGAAAAAACATTTCTGTATGCACCTTGCTTTGTGCAAGGGTGGCATTGTCATGCTGAATCAGGAAAGGGCCTTCTCCAAACTGTTGCCACAAAGTTGGAAGCACAGAATCGTCTGCATGGCTGTGTGCTCGATTTTATACACCTGTCAGCAACGGGTGTGGCCGAAATAGCCGAATCCACTAATTTGAAGGGGTGTCCACATACTTTTGTATATGTAGTGTATCTACGGCCATATTGGACTTGGTTGCCTCGGAAGCTGTGCAGAGGAGATTTTCAAATTACAATATTTTGAACATAATTATACTATCCTCACAGGGTGATCAAGCAGAAACAGTTGTTTTTAGCAGCAGCTCAAGTCCTTGTATTAGGCTGAAGAGGTACCATGATAACAAACTGCTGTACATGTGGAATGTCCTTCCCTATAAATGACCTGAAAATCTGCTGTTCATTTGTTTATTGTGAAATAGCATTCTGGTCAATGGGTTGTGTACTAAGGGTTGTTTACTGTGAAATAGCATTCTGGTCAAAGGGTTGTGTACTAAGGGTTGTTTACTGTGAAATAGCATTCTGGTCAAAGGGTTGTGTACTAAGGGTTGTTTACTGTGAAATAGCATTCTGGTCAATGGGTTGTGTACTAAGGGTTGTTTACTGTGAAATAGCATTCTGGTCAATGGGTTGTGTACTAAGGGTTGTTTACTGTGAAATAGCATTCTGGTCAATGGGTTGTGTTTGTTTACTGTGAAAATAGCATTCTGGTCAATGGGTTGTGTACTAAGGGTTGTTTACTGTGAAATAGCATTCTGGTCAATGGGTTGTGTACTAAGGGTTGTTTACTGTGAAATAGCATTCTGGTCAATGGGTTGTGTACTAAGGGTTGTTTACTGTGAAATAGCATTCTGGTCAATGGGTTGTGTACTAAGGGTTGTTTACTGTGAAATAGCATTCTGGTCAATGGGTTGTGTACTAAGGGTTGTTTACTGTGAAATAGCATTCTGGTCAATGGGTTGTGTACTAAGGGTTGTTTACTGTGAAATAGCATTCTGGTCAATGGGTTGTGTACTAAGGGTTGTTTATTGTGAAAATAGCATTCTGGTCAATGGGTTGTGTACTAAGGGTTGTTTACTGTGAAATAGCATTCTGGTCAATGGGTTGTGTACTAAGGGTTGTTTACTGTGAAATAGCATTCTGGTCAATGGGTTGTGTACTAAGGGTTGTTTACTGTGAAATAGCATTCTGGTCAATGGGTTGTGTACTAAGGGTTGTTTACTGTGAAATAGCATTCTGGTCAATGGGTTGTGTACTAAGGGTTGTTTACTGTGAAATAGCATTCTGGTCAATGGGTTGTGTACTAAGGGTTGTTTACTGTGAAATAGCATTCTGGTCAATGGGTTGTGTACTAAGGGTTGTTTACTGTGAAATAGCATTCTGGTCAATGGGTTGTGTACTAAGGGTTGTTTACTGTGAAATAGCATTCTGGTCAATGGGTTGTGTACTAAGGGTTGTTTACTGTGAAATAGCATTCTGGTCAATGGGTTGTGTACTAAGGGTTGTTTACTGTGAAATAGCATTCTGGTCAATGGGTTGTGTACTAAGGGTTGTTTATTGTGAAAATAGCATTCTGGTCAAAGGGTTGTGTACTAAGGGTTGTTTATTGTGAAATAGCATTCTGGTCAATGGGTTGTGTACTAAGGGTTGTTTACTGTGAAATAGCATTCTGGTCAATGGGTTGTGTACTAAGGGTTGTTTACTGTGAAATAGCATTCTGGTCAATGGGTTGTGTACTAAGGGTTGTTTACTGTGAAATAGCATTCTGGTCAATGGGTTGTGTACTAAGGGTTGTTTACTGTGAAATAGCATTCTGGTCAATGGGTTGTGTACTAAGGGTTGTTTACTGTGAAATAGCATTCTGGTCAATGGGTTGTGTACTAAGGGTTGTTTACTGTGAAATAGCATTCTGGTCAATGGGTTGTGTACTAAGGGTTGTTTACTGTGAAATAGCATTCTGGTCAATGGGTTGTGTACTAAGGGTTGTTTACTGTGAAATAGCATTCTGGTCAATGGGTTGTGTACTAAGGGTTGTTTACTGTGAAATAGCATTCTGGTCAATGGGTTGTGTACTAAGGGTTGTTTACTGTGAAATAGCATTCTGGTCAATGGGTTGTGTACTAAGGGTGGTTTATTGTGAAAATAGCATTGTATCTTGTCCCCCCCCCCCCCCCAAAAAAAAAATGCATCCAAAAGTTTACTAAGGGTTGTTTATTGTGAAAAGTGTTTATTTAGTAAACTTTTGGGGAAAAAATGGTGTTTGACCAGATACAGTGCCATTTCACAATAAACAACTGAACAACATATTTTCAGCTTATAGGGAAGGGCATTGAACATGTACGACACTGACACAAAGGACTGATGATTGGCTGAGAGAAATGTACAATATAACGGTTATGGGAGCTGTTTTTCAGACTTCAATAACAAGATTGTGGGGGCTGTTTTGTTAGACTTCAATAACACAATATTGTGGGGGCTGTATTGTTAGACTTCAACAATAAAAAGATTGTGGGGGCTGTTTTGTTAGACTTCAATAATAAAAAGATTGTGGGGTTATGCTTGGATGTGTAGGTTCCGAATTTGTTGTTGGCATGTCATGTCTAAGTTTGCTCATCTTGCCAATGAAAAAGTCATTAAAGTAGTTGGTAATATCAGTGGGTTTAGTGATGAATGAGCCATGTGATTCTATGAATAATGGAGCTGAGTTTGCCTTTTTGCCCAAAATTTCATTGAAGGTGGTGCACAGCTTTTTTACTATCATTCTTTGTCATTTATCTTCGTTTCATAGTGTAGTTTCTTCTTGTTTTTATTCAGTTTAGTCTCGTGATTTGTCAACTTGCAGTTCGTTTGCCAATCGGTTGTGCAGCCAGACTTATTTGCCATCTCTTTGCCTCATCCCTCTCAACCAAACACTTTTTAAATTCCTCATCAGTTCACAAGGATAAATGTTTTTACAGCCATTTTCTTAATGGGTGTTTATTAGTAACTGGGAAAAGTAATTTCATTCATGTGTCAAGTGCAGCGTCTGGTCATTACACACCACAGACCAGCAGCGTCTGGTTGCTCCTCATTACACACCACAGACCAGCAGCGTCTGGTTGCTCCTCATTAAACACCACAGACCAGCAGCGTCTGGTTGCTCCTCATTACACACCACAGACCAGCAGCGTCTGGTTGCTCCTCAGTACACACCACAGACCAGCAGCGTCTGGTTGCTCCTCAGTACACACCACAGACCAGCAGTGTCTGGTTGCTCCTCATTACACACCACAGACCAGCAGCGTCTGGTTGCTCCTCATTACACACCACAGACCAGCAGCGTCTGGTTGCTCCTCATTACACACCACAGACCAGCAGCGTCTGGTTGCTCCTCATTACACACCACAGACCAGCAGCGTCTGGTTGCTCCTCATTACACACCACAGACCAGCAGCGTCTGGTTGCTCCTCATTACACACCACAGACCAGCAGCGTCTGGTTGCTCCTCATTACACACCACAGACCAGCAGCGTCTGGTTGCTCCTCATTACACACCACAGACCAGCAGCGTCTGGTTGCTCCTCATTACACACCACAGACCAGCAGCGTCTGGTTGATCCTCATTACACACCACAGACCAGCAGCGTCTGGTTGATCCTCATTACACACCACAGACCAGCAGCGTCTGGTTGCTCCTCATTACACACCACAGACCAGCAGTGTCTGGTTGCTCCTCATTACACACCACAGACCAGCAGCGTCTGGTTGCTCCTCATTACACACCACAGACCAGCAGCGTCTGGTTGCTCCTCATTACACACCACAGACCAGCAGCGTCTGGTTGCTCCTCATTACACACCACAGACCAGCAGTGTCTGGTTGCTCCTCATTACACACCACAGACCAGCAGCGTCTGGTTGCTCCTCATTACTCACCACAGACCAGCAGCGTCTGGTTGCTCCTCATTACACACCACAGACCAGCAGCGTCTGGTTGCTCCTCATTACTCACCACAGACCAGCAGCGTCTGGTTGCTCCTCATTACACACCACAGACCAGCAGCGTCTGGTTGCTCCTCATTACACACCACAGACCAGCAGTGTCTGGTTGCTCCTCATTACACACCACAGACCAGCAGTGTCTGGTTGCTCCTCATTACACACCACAGACCAGCAGCGTCTGGTTGCTCCTCATTACTCACCACAGACCAGCAGCGTCTGGTTGCTCCTCATTACACACCACAGACCAGCAGCGTCTGGTTGCTCCTCATTACACACCACAGACCAGCAGCGTCTGGTTGTTCCTCATTACACACCACAGACCAGCAGCGTCTGGTTGCTCCTCATTACTCACCACAGACCAGCAGTGTCTGGTTGCTCCTCATTACACACCACAGACCAGCAGCGTCTGGTTGCTCCTCATTACACACCACAGACCAGCAGCGTCTGGTTGCTCCTCATTACACACCAACAAATATGTACCTGAACCAGGTTGCAGGCATTGATTATAGTTTGAAGCTTTTTCTGAGCGGACAGCTTAATTTAGCCACTCTCTGTTGATATCACATACATTAGCAAGCATTTCACACATATTATTTAGATAGTGACTGTTAGCACTTGGTGGTCTATAGCAGCTTTCCACCAGAATGGGATTTAGGTGAAGCAGATGAACCTGTAGCCATATGACTACAACAGTATTTAACATTATCCAGATACTGACTGTCTATAGCAGCTTCCCACCAGAATGGGCTTTAGGTGAGGCAGATGAACCTGTAGCCAGATTACTTCAACAGTATTTAACATGAGATCCTCTCTAATCTTTACAGGAATGTGTTTGTGAATATAAACAGCAACACCTCCACCTTTGGCATTTCTGTCTTTTCTGTAGATGTTATAACCTTTTATTGCTACCACTGCATCATCAAAGGTATTATCTCAGTCAGTTTCAGAGATAGTCAGTATATGAATGTAATCTGTTACAAGCAAGTTATCTACTTCCTGAAACTTGTTTATGAGGCCGAGCCGCAGCACGGCGTTAACGTCGGCAATTGTTTTTTGCTTTTCAGATGTAGACAGGATATTTGTTAAAGGCCTTGCTCAAGGGCACTTTCACAGATTTTTCAGCTTGTCGTCTCGGCTATTCGAACAAGCAACCTTTCGGTTACTGGACCAATGCTGTAACTGCTAGACTACATGCCACCCTGATGATGATGATTTGATCTCTGCAACTGTCCTCCTGTATGTCAGAGAGAGAGAGAGTGAGGGAGAGAAAAGACATATGTGAGGCGGTAACTACAATACAATACAGGGTATTAGATATGGTGGGAGATCTGCCTATCTACAATACAATACAGAGTATTAGATATGGTGGGAGATCTGCCTATCTACAATACAATACAGAGTATTAGATATGGTGGGAGATCTACCTATCTACAATACAATACAGAGTATTAGATATGGTGGGAGATCTGCCTATCTACAATACAATACAAAGTATTAGATATGGTGGGAGATCTGCCTGTCTACAATACAATACAGAGTATTAGATATGGTGGGAGATCTGCCTATCTACAATATAATACAGAGTATTAGATATGGAGATCAAACTGTTTCACCCAGGGAGGAGGCCGAGTCTGGAATACATTCTGAAAGTTGATTTGGACACTGTCTATTTTTTTTAAATCGTACCAAGTATTCAAATCAATACATAAATCCAAATAACAAAATAAACAACAAAACGATGACGATACAGGGTACAATAACGGTCCGTCGGCTCAACATAGTAAACCAATATGCCCAAGGACTAAACCAACTCACATAGTTAAACAATATACCCCAAGGACTAAACCAACTCAACATAGTAAAGCAATATGCCCAAGGACTAAACCAACTCAACATAGTTAAACAATATACCCAAGGACTAAACCAACTCAACATAGTAAACCAATATACCCCAAGGACTAAACCAACTCAACATAGTAAACAATATGCCCAAGGACTAAACCAACTCAACATAGTTAAACAATATACCCAAGGACTAAACCAACTCAACATAGTAAACCAATATACCCCAAGGACTAAACCAACTCAACATAGTAAACAATATGCCCAAGGACTAAACCAACTCGACATAGTAAACCAATATACCCAAGGACTAAACCAACTCAACACAGTAAACAATATACCCAAGGACTAAACCAACTCAACACAGTAAACAATATACACAAGGACTAAACCAACTCAACACAGTAAACAATATACCCAAGGACTAAACCAACTCAACACAGTAAATAATATACCCAAGGACTAAACCAACTCAACACAGTAAACAATATACCCAAGGACTAAACCAACTCAACACAGTAGAACAATATACCCAAGGACTAAACCAACTCAACATAGTTAAACAATATACCCGAGGACTAAACCAACTCAACATAGTAAACCAATATACCCCATGGACTAAACCAACTCACATAGTTAAACAATATACCCCAAGGACTAAACCAACTCAACATAGTAAACCAATATGCCCAAGGACTAAACCAACTCAACATAGTTAAACAATATGCCCAAGGACTAAACCAACTCAACATAGTTAAACAATATACCCAAGGACTAAACCAACTCAACATAGTTAAACAATATACCCCAAGGACTAAACCAACTCAACATAGTAAACCAATATACCCAAGGACTGAACCAACTCACATAGTTAACCAATATACCCAAGGACTAAACCAACTCAACATAGTAAACCAATATACCCAAGGACTAAACCAACTCAACACAGTAAACATTATACCCAAGGACTAAACCAACTCAACATAGTTAAACAATATACCCAAGGACTAAACCAACTCAACATAGAAAACCAATATACCCCAAGGACTAAACCAACTCACATAGTTAAACAATATACCCCAAGGACTAAACCAACTCAACATAGTAAACCAATATACCCAAGGACTAAACCAACTCAACACAGTAAACCAATATGCCCAAGGACTAAACCAACTCAACATAGTTAAACAATATACCCAAGGACTAAACCAACTCAACATAGTAAACCAATATACCCAAGGACTAAACCAACTCAACATAGTAAACCAATATACCCAAGGACTAAACCAACTCAACACAGTAAACAATATACCCAAGGACTAAACCAACTCAACACAGTAAACAATATACCCAAGGACTAAACCAACTCAACATAGTAAACCAATATACCCAAGGACTAAACCAACTCAACATAGTAGAACAATATACCCAAGGACTGAACCAACTCACATAGTTAGCCAATATACCCAAGGACTAAACCAACTCAACATAGTAAACCAATATACCCAAGGACTAAACCAACTCAACACAGTAAACAATATACCCAAGGACTAAACCAACTCAACATAGTTAAACAATATACCCGAGGACTAAACCAACTCAACATAGTAAACCAATATACCCCAAGGACTAAACCAACTCACATAGTTAAACAATATACCCCAAGGACTAAACCAACTCAACATAGTAAACCAATATGCCCAAGGACTAAACCAACTCAACATTGTTAAACAATATACCCAAGGACTAAACCAACTCAACATAGTTAAACAATATACCCCAAGGACTAAACCAACTCAACATAGTTAAACAATATACCCCAAGGACTAAACCAACTCAACATAGTAAACCAATATACCCCAAGGACTAAACCAACTCAACATAGTAAACCAATATACCCAAGGACTAAACCAACTCAACACAGTAAACAATATACCCAAGGACTAAACCAACTCAACATAGTTAAACAATATACCCAAGGACTAAACCAACTCACATAGTAAATCAATATACCCCAAGGATTAAACCAACTCAACATAGTTAAACAATATACCCAAGGACTAAACCAACTCAACATAGTTAAACAATATACCCGAGGACTAAACCAACTCAACATAGTAAACCAATATACCCCATGGACTAAACCAACTCACATAGTTAAACAATATACCCCAAGGACTAAACCAACTCAACATAGTAAACCAATATGCCCAAGGACTAAACCAACTCAACATAGTTAAACAATATACCCCAAGGACTAAACCAACTCAACATAGTAAACCAATATACCCAAGGACTGAACCAACTCACATAGTTAACCAATATACCCAAGGACTAAACCAACTCAACATAGTAAACCAATATACCCAAGGACTAAACCAACTCAACACAGTAAACATTATACCCAAGGACTAAACCAACTCAACATAGTTAAACAATATACCCAAGGACTAAACCAACTCAACATAGAAAACCAATATACCCCAAGGACTAAACCAACTCACATAGTTAAACAATATACCCCAAGGACTAAACCAACTCAACATAGTAAACCAATATGCCCAAGGACTAAACCAACTCAACATAGTAAACCAATATACCCAAGGACTAAACCAACTCAACACAGTAAACCAATATGCCCAAGGACTAAACCAACTCAACATAGTTAAACAATATACCCAAGGACTAAACCAACTCAACACAGTAAACAATAAACCCAAGGACTAAACCAACTCAACACAGTAAATAATATACCCAAGGACTAAACCAACTCAACACAGTAAACAATATACCCAAGGACTAAACCAACTCAACACAGTAGAACAATATACCCAAGGACTAAACCAACTCAACATAGTTAAACAATATACCCCAAGGACTAAACCAACTCAACATAGTTAAACAATATACCCCAAGGACTAAACCAACTCAACATAGTAAACCAATATACCCCAAGGACTAAACCAACTCAACATAGTAAACAATATGCCCAAGGACTAAACCAACTCAACATAGTAAACAATATGCCCAAGGACTAAACCAACTCAACATAGTAAACCAATATACCCAAGGACTGAACCAACTCACATAGTTAACCAATATACCCAAGGACTAAACCAACTCAACATAGTAAACCAATATACCCAAGGACTAAACCAACTCAACACAGTAAACAATATACCCAAGGACTAAACCAACTCAACATAGTTAAACAATATAGCCAAGGACTAAACCAACTCACATAGTAAACCAATATACCCCAAGGACTAAACCAACTCAACATAGTTAAACAATATACCCAAGGACTAAACCAACTCAACATAGTTAAACAATATACCCGAGGACTAAACCAACTCAACATAGTAAACCAATATACCCCATGGACTAAACCAACTCACATAGTTAAACAATATACCCCAAGGACTAAACCAACTCAACATAGTAAACCAATATGCCCAAGGACTAAACCAACTCAACATAGTTAAACAATATACCCAAGGACTAAACCAACTTAACATAGTTAACAAATATACCCCAAGGACTAAACCAACTCAACATAGTAAACCAATATACCCAAGGACTGAACCAACTCACATAGTTAACCAATATACCCAAGGACTAAACCAACTCAACATAGTAAACCAATATACCCAAGGACTAAACCAACTCAACACAGTAAACATTATACCCAAGGACTAAACCAACTCAACATAGTTAAACAATATACCCAAGGACTAAACCAACTCAACATAGAAAACCAATATACCCCAAGGACTAAACCAACTCACATAGTTAAACAATATACCCCAAGGACTAAACCAACTCAACACAGTAAACCAATATGCCCAAGGACTAAACCAACTCAACATAGTTAAACAATATACCCAAGGACTAAACCAACTCAACACAGTAAACAATATACCCAAGGACTAAACCAACTCAACACAGTAAATAATATACCCAAGGACTAAACCAACTCAACACAGTAAACAATATACCCAAGGACTAAACCAACTCAACACAGTAGAACAATATACCCAAGGACTAAACCAACTCAACATAGTTAAACAATATACCCCAAGGACTAAACCAACTCAACATAGTTAAACAATATACCCCAAGGACTAAACCAACTCAACATAGTAAACCAATATACCCCAAGGACTAAACCAACTCAACATAGTAAACAATATGCCCAAGGACTAAACCAACTCAACATAGTAAACAATATGCCCAAGGACTAAACCAACTCAACATAGTAAACCAATATACCCAAGGACTGAACCAACTCACATAGTTAACCAATATACCCAAGGACTAAACCAACTCAACATAGTAAACCAATATACCCAAGGACTAAACCAACTCAACACAGTAAACAATATACCCAAGGACTAAACCAACTCAACATAGTTAAACAATATACCCAAGGACTAAACCAACTCACATAGTAAACCAATATACCCCAAGGACTAAACCAACTCAACATAGTTAAACAATATACCCAAGGACTAAACCAACTCAACATAGTTAAACAATATACCCGAGGACTAAACCAACTCAACATAGTAAACCAATATACCCCATGGACTAAACCAACTCAACATAGTAAACCAATATACCCAAGGACTAAACCAACTCAACACAGTAAACATTATACCCAAGGACTAAACCAACTCAACATAGTTAAACAATATACCCAAGGACTAAACCAACTCAACATAGAAAACCAATATACCCCAAGGACTAAACCAACTCACATAGTTAAACAATATACCCCAAGGACTAAACCAACTCAACATAGTAAACCAATATGCCCAAGGACTAAACCAACTCAACATAGTAAACCAATATACCCAAGGACTAAACCAACTCAACACAGTAAACCAATATGCCCAAGGACTAAACCAACTCAACATAGTTAAACAATATACCCAAGGACTAAACCAACTCAACACAGTAAACAATATACCCAAGGACTAAACCAACTCAACACAGTAAATAATATACCCAAGGACTAAACCAACTCAACACAGTAAACAATATACCCAAGGACTAAACCAACTCAACACAGTAGAACAATATACCCAAGGACTAAACCAACTCAACATAGTTAAACAATATACCCCAAGGACTAAACCAACTCAACATAGTTAAACAATATACCCCAAGGACTAAACCAACTCAACATAGTAAACCAATATACCCCAAGGACTAAACCAACTCAACATAGTAAACAATATGCCCAAGGACTAAACCAACTCAACATAGTAAACAATATGCCCAAGGACTAAACCAACTCAACACAGTAAACAATATACCCAAGGACTAAACCAACTCAACATAGTAGAACAATATACCCAAGGACTAAACCAACTCACATAGTTAAACAATATACCCAAGGACTAAACCAACTCAACACAGTAAACAATATACCCAAGGACTAAACCAACTCAACACAGTAAACAATATACCCAAGGACTAAACCAACTCAACATAGTAAACCAATATACCCAAGGACTGAACCAACTCACATAGTTAACCAATATACCCAAGGACTAAACCAACTCAACACAGTAAACAATATACCCAAGGACTAAACCAACTCAACATAGTTAAACAATATACCCGAGGACTAAACCAACTCAACATAGTAAACCAATATACCCCAAGGACTGAACCAACTCACATAGTTAAACAATATACCCCAAGGACTAAACCAACTCAACATAGTAAACCAATATGCCCAAGGACTAAACCAACTCAACATAGTTAAACAATATACCCCAAGGACTAAACCAACTCAACATAGTTAAACAATATACCCCAAGGACTAAACCAACTCACATAGTAAACCAATATACCCCAAGGACTAAACCAACTCAACATAGTTAAACAATATACCCAAGGACTAAACCAACTCAACATAGTTAAACAATATACCCGAGGACTAAACCAACTCAACATAGTAAACCAATATACCCCATGGACTAAACCAACTCACATAGTTAAACAATATACCCCAAGGACTAAACCAACTCAACATAGTAAACCAATATGCCCAAGGACTAAACCAACTCAACATAGTTAAACAATATACCCAAGGACTAAACCAACTCAACATAGTTAAACAATATACCCCAAGGACTAAACCAACTCAACATAGTAAACCAATATACCCAAGGACTGAACCAACTCACATAGTTAACCAATATACCCAAGGACTAAACCAACTCAACATAGTAAACCAATATACCCAAGGACTAAACCAACTCAACACAGTAAACATTATACCCAAGGACTAAACCAACTCAACATAGTTAAACAATATACCCAAGGACTAAACCAACTCAACATAGAAAACCAATATACGCCAAGGACTAAACCAACTCACATAGTTAAACGATATACCCCAAGGACTAAACCAACTCAACATAGTAAACCAATATGCCCAAGGACTAAACCAACTCAACATAGTAGAACAATATACCCAAGGACTAAACCAACTCACATAGTAAACAATATACCCAAGGACTAAACCAACTCAACACAGTAAACAATATACCCAAGGACTAAACCAACTCAACACAGTAAACAATATACCCAAGGACTAAACCAACTCAACATAGTAAACCAATATACCCAAGGACTGAACCAACTCACATAGTTAACCAATATACCCAAGGACTAAACCAACTCAACATAGTAAACCAATATACCCCAAGGACTGAACCAACTCACATAGTTAAACAATATACCCCAAGGACTAAACCAACTCAACATAGTAAACCAATATGCCCAAGGACTAAACCAACTCAACATAGTTAAACAATATACCCAAGGACTAAACCAACTCAACATAGTTAAACAATATACCCGAGGACTAAACCAACTCAACATAGTAAACCAATATACCCCATGGACTAAACCAACTCACATAGTTAAACAATATACCCCAAGGACTAAACCAACTCAACATAGTAAACCAATATGCCCAAGGACTAAACCAACTCAACATAGTTAAACAATATACCCAAGGACTAAACCAACTCAACACAGTAAACATTATACCCAAGGACTAAACCAACTCAACATAGTTAAACAATATACCCAAGGACTAAACCAACTCAACATAGAAAACCAATATACGCCAAGGACTAAACCAACTCACATAGTTAAACGATATACCCCAAGGACTAAACCAACTCAACATAGTAAACCAATATGCCCAAGGACTAAACCAACTCAACATAGTAAACCAATATACCCAAGGACTAAACCAACTCAACATATAAACCAATATGCCCAAGGACTAAACCAACTCAACATAGTTAAACAATATACCCAAGGACTAAACCAACTCAACATAGTAAACCAATATACCCAAGGACTAAACCAACTCAACATAGTAGAACAATATACCCAAGGACTAAACCAACTCACATAGTTAAACAATATACCCAAGGACTAAACCAACTCAACACAGTAAACAATATACCCAAGGACTAAACCAACTCAACATAGTAAACCAATATACCCAAGGACTAAACCAACTCAACATAGTAGAACAATATACCCAAGGACTAAACCAACTCACATAGTAAACAATATACCCAAGGACTAAACCAACTCAACACAGTAAACAATATACCCAAGGACTAAACCAACTCAACACAGTAAACAATATACCCAAGGACTAAACCAACTCAACATAGTAAACCAATATACCCAAGGACTGAACCAACTCACATAGTTAACCAATATACCCAAGGACTAAACCAACTCAACATAGTAAACCAATATACCCCAAGGACTGAACCAACTCACATAGTTAAACAATATACCCCAAGGACTAAACCAACTCAACATAGTAAACCAATATGCCCAAGGACTAAACCAACTCAACATAGTTAAACAATATACCCCAAGGACTAAACCAACTCAACATAGTTAAACAATATACCCCAAGGACTAAACCAACTCACATAGTAAACCAATATACCCCAAGGACTAAACCAACTCAACATAGTTAAACAATATACCCAAGGACTAAACCAACTCAACATAGTTAAACAATATACCCGAGGACTAAACCAACTCAACATAGTAAACCAATATACCCCATGGACTAAACCAACTCACATAGTTAAACAATATACCCCAAGGACTAAACCAACTCAACATAGTAAACCAATATGCCCAAGGACTAAACCAACTCAACATAGTTAAACAATATACCCAAGGACTAAACCAACTTAACATAGTTAAACAATATACCCCAAGGACTAAACCAACTCAACATAGTAAACCAATATACCCAAGGACTGAACCAACTCACATAGTTAACCAATATACCCAAGGACTAAACCAACTCAACATAGTAAACCAATATACCCAAGGACTAAACCAACTCAACACAGTAAACATTATACCCAAGGACTAAACCAACTCAACATAGTTAAACAATATACCCAAGGACTAAACCAACTCAACATAGAAAACCAATATACCCCAAGGACTAAACCAACTCACATAGTTAAACAATATACCCCAAGGACTAAACCAACTCAACATAGTAAACCAATATGCCCAAGGACTAAACCAACTCAACATAGTAAACCAATATACCCAAGGACTAAACCAACTCAACACAGTAAACCAATATGCCCAAGGACTAAACCAACTCAACATAGTTAAACAATATACCCAAGGACTAAACCAACTCAACATAGTAAACCAATATACCCAAGGACTAAACCAACTCAACACAGTAAACAATATACCCAAGGACTAAACCAACTCAACATAGTAGAACAATATACCCAAGGACTAAACCAACTCACATAGTTAAACAATATACCCAAGGACTAAACCAACTCAACACAGTAAACAATATACCCAAGGACTAAACCAACTCAACATATAAACCAATATGCCCAAGGACTAAACCAACTCAACATAGTAAACCAATATACCCAAGGACTAAACCAACTCAACATAGTAGAACAATATACCCAAGGACTAAACCAACTCACATAGTTAAACAATATACCCAAGGACTAAACCAACTCAACACAGTAAACAATATACCCAAGGACTAAACCAACTCAACATAGTAAACCAATATACCCAAGGACTAAACCAACTCAACATAGTAGAACAATATACCCAAGGACTAAACCAACTCACATAGTAAACAATATACCCAAGGACTAAACCAACTCAACACAGTAAACAATATACCCAAGGACTAAACCAACTCAACACAGTAAACAATATACCCAAGGACTAAACCAACTCAACATAGTAAACCAATATACCCAAGGACTGAACCAACTCACATAGTTAACCAATATACCCAAGGACTAAACCAACTCAACATAGTAAACCAATATACCCCAAGGACTGAACCAACTCACATAGTTAAACAATATACCCCAAGGACTAAACCAACTCAACATAGTAAACCAATATGCCCAAGGACTAAACCAACTCAACATAGTTAAACAATATACCCCAAGGACTAAACCAACTCAACATAGTTAAACAATATACCCCAAGGACTAAACCAACTCACATAGTAAACCAATATACCCCAAGGACTAAACCAACTCAACATAGTTAAACAATATACCCAAGGACTAAACCAACTCAACATAGTTAAACAATATACCCAAGGACTAAACCAACTTAACATAGTTAAACAATATACCCCAAGGACTAAACCAACTCAACATAGTAAACCAATATACCCAAGGACTGAACCAACTCACATAGTTAACCAATATACCCAAGGACTAAACCAACTCAACATAGTAAACCAATATACCCAAGGACTAAACCAACTCAACACAGTAAACATTATACCCAAGGACTAAACCAACTCAACATAGTTAAACAATATACCCAAGGACTAAACCAACTCAACATAGAAAACCAATATACCCCAAGGACTAAACCAACTCACATAGTTAAACAATATACCCCAAGGACTAAACCAACTCAACATAGTAAACCAATATGCCCAAGGACTAAACCAACTCAACATAGTAAACCAATATACCCAAGGACTAAACCAACTCAACACAGTAAACCAATATGCCCAAGGACTAAACCAACTCAACATAGTTAAACAATATACCCAAGGACTAAACCAACTCAACATAGTAAACCAATATACCCAAGGACTAAACCAACTCAACACAGTAAATAATATACCCAAGGACTAAACCAACTCAACATAGTAGAACAATATACCCAAGGACTAAACCAACTCACATAGTTAAACAATATACCCAAGGACTAAACCAACTCAACACAGTAAACAATATACCCAAGGACTAAACCAACTCAACACAGTAAACAATATACCCAAGGACTAAACCAACTCAACATAGTAAACCAATATACCCAAGGACTGAACCAACTCACATAGTTAACCAATATACCCAAGGACTAAACCAACTCAACACAGTAAACAATATACCCAAGGACTAAACCAACTCAACATAGTTAAACAATATACCCGAGGACTAAACCAACTCAACATAGTAAACCAATATACCCCAAGGACTGAACCAACTCACATAGTTAAACAATATACCCCAAGGACTAAACCAACTCAACATAGTAAACCAATATGCCCAAGGACTAAACCAACTCAACATAGTTAAACAATATACCCCAAGGACTAAACCAACTCAACATAGTTAAACAATATACCCCAAGGACTAAACCAACTCACATAGTAAACCAATATACCCCAAGGACTAAACCAACTCAACATAGTTAAACAATATACCCAAGGACTAAACCAACTCAACATAGTTAAACAATATACCCGAGGACTAAACCAACTCAACATAGTAAACCAATATACCCCATGGACTAAACCAACTCACATAGTTAAACAATATACCCCAAGGACTAAACCAACTCAACATAGTAAACCAATATGCCCAAGGACTAAACCAACTCAACATAGTTAAACAATATACCCAAGGACTAAACCAACTCAACATAGTTAAACAATATACCCCAAGGACTAAACCAACTCAACATAGTAAACCAATATACCCAAGGACTGAACCAACTCACATAGTTAACCAATATACCCAAGGACTAAACCAACTCAACATAGTAAACCAATATACCCAAGGACTAAACCAACTCAACACAGTAAACATTATACCCAAGGACTAAACCAACTCAACATAGTTAAACAATATACCCAAGGACTAAACCAACTCAACATAGAAAACCAATATACGCCAAGGACTAAACCAACTCACATAGTTAAACGATATACCCCAAGGACTAAACCAACTCAACATAGTAAACCAATATGCCCAAGGACTAAACCAACTCAACATAGTAAACCAATATGCCCAAGGACTAAACCAACTCAACATAGTAAACCAATATACCCAAGGACTAAACCAACTCAACACAGTAAACCAATATGCCCAAGGACTAAACCAACTCAACATAGTTAAACAATATACCCAAGGACTAAACCAACTCAACATAGTAAACCAATATACCCAAGGACTAAACCAACTCAACACAGTAAACAATATACCCAAGGACTAAACCAACTCAACATAGTAGAACAATATACCCAAGGACTAAACCAACTCACATAGTTAAACAATATACCCAAGGACTAAACCAACTCAACACAGTAAACAATATACCCAAGGACTAAACCAACTCAACACAGTAAACAATATACCCAAGGACTAAACCAACTCAACATAGTAAACCAATATACCCAAGGACTGAACCAACTCACATAGTTAACCAATATACCCAAGGACTAAACCAACTCAACACAGTAAACAATATACCCAAGGACTAAACCAACTCAACATAGTTAAACAATATACCCGAGGACTAAACCAACTCAACATAGTAAACCAATATACCCCAAGGACTGAACCAACTCACATAGTTAAACAATATACCCCAAGGACTAAACCAACTCAACATAGTAAACCAATATGCCCAAGGACTAAACCAACTCAACATAGTTAAACAATATACCCCAAGGACTAAACCAACTCAACATAGTTAAACAATATACCCCAAGGACTAAACCAACTCACATAGTAAACCAATATACCCCAAGGACTAAACCAACTCAACATAGTTAAACAATATACCCAAGGACTAAACCAACTCAACATAGTTAAACAATATACCCGAGGACTAAACCAACTCAACATAGTAAACCAATATACCCCATGGACTAAACCAACTCACATAGTTAAACAATATACCCCAAGGACTAAACCAACTCAACATAGTAAACCAATATGCCCAAGGACTAAACCAACTCAACATAGTTAAACAATATACCCAAGGACTAAACCAACTCAACATAGTTAAACAATATACCCCAAGGACTAAACCAACTCAACATAGTAAACCAATATACCCAAGGACTGAACCAACTCACATAGTTAACCAATATACCCAAGGACTAAACCAACTCAACATAGTAAACCAATATACCCAAGGACTAAACCAACTCAACACAGTAAACATTATACCCAAGGACTAAACCAACTCAACATAGTTAAACAATATACCCAAGGACTAAACCAACTCAACATAGAAAACCAATATACGCCAAGGACTAAACCAACTCACATAGTTAAACGATATACCCCAAGGACTAAACCAACTCAACATAGTAAACCAATATGCCCAAGGACTAAACCAACTCAACATAGTAAACCAATATACCCAAGGACTAAACCAACTCAACATATAAACCAATATGCCCAAGGACTAAACCAACTCAACATAGTTAAACAATATACCCAAGGACTAAACCAACTCAACATAGTAAACCAATATACCCAAGGACTAAACCAACTCAACATAGTAGAACAATATACCCAAGGACTAAACCAACTCACATAGTTAAACAATATACCCAAGGACTAAACCAACTCAACATAGTAAACCAATATACCCAAGGACTAAACCAACTCAACATAGTAGAACAATATACCCAAGGACTAAACCAACTCACATAGTTAAACAATATACCCAAGGACTAAACCAACTCAACACAGTAAACAATATACCCAAGGACTAAACCAACTCAACATAGTAAACCAATATACCCAAGGACTGAACCAACTCACATAGTTAACCAATATACCCAAGGACTAAACCAACTCAACATAGTAAACCAATATACCCAAGGACTGAACCAACTCACATAGTTAGCCAATATACCCAAGGACTAAACCAACTCAACATAGTAAACCAATATACCCAAGGACTAAACCAACTCAACACAGTAAACAATATACCCAAGGACTAAACCAACTCAACATAGTTAAACAATATACCCGAGGACTAAACCAACTCAACATAGTAAACCAATATACCCCAAGGACTGAACCAACTCACATAGTTAAACAATATACCCCAAGGACTAAACCAACTCAACATAGTAAACCAATATGCCCAAGGACTAAACCAACTCAACATAGTTAAACAATATACCCCAAGGACTAAACCAACTCAACATAGTTAAACAATATACCCCAAGGACTAAACCAACTCACATAGTAAACCAATATACCCCAAGGACTAAACCAACTCAACATAGTTAAACAATATACCCAAGGACTAAACCAACTCAACATAGTTAAACAATATACCCGAGGACTAAACCAACTCAACATAGTAAACCAATATACCCCATGGCCTAAACCAACTCACATAGTTAAACAATATACCCCAAGGACTAAACCAACTCAACATAGTAAACCAATATGCCCAAGGACTAAACCAACTCAACATAGTTAAACAATATACCCAAGGACTAAACCAACTCAACATAGTTAAACAATATACCCCAAGGACTAAACCAACTCAACATAGTAAACCAATATACCCAAGGACTGAACCAACTCACATAGTTAACCAATATACCCAAGGACTAAACCAACTCAACATAGTAAACCAATATACCCAAGGACTAAACCAACTCAACACAGTAAACATTATACCCAAGGACTAAACCAACTCAACATAGTTAAACAATATACCCAAGGACTAAACCAACTCAACATAGAAAACCAATATACCCCAAGGACTAAACCAACTCACATAGTTAAACAATATACCCCAAGGACTAAACCAACTCAACATAGTAAACCAATATGCCCAAGGACTAAACCAACTCAACATAGTAAACCAATATACCCCAAGGACTAAACCAACTCACATAGTTAAACAATATACCCCAAGGACTAAACCAACTCAACACAGTAAACAATATACCCAAGGACTAAACCAACTCAACATTGTTAAACAATATACCCAAGGACTAAACCAACTCACATAGTTAAACAATATACCCCAAGGACTAAACCAACTCAACACAGTAAACAATATACCCAAGGACTAAACCAACTCAACATTGTTAAACAATATACCCAAGGACTAAACCAACTCAACATTGTTAAACAATATACCCCAAGGACTAAACCAACTAAACATAGTTAAACAATATACCCCAAGGACTAAACCAACTCAACATAGTAAACCAATATACCCCAAGGACTAAACCAACTCAACATAGTAAACAATATGCCCAAGGACTAAACCAACTCAACATAGTAAACAATATGCCCAAGGACTAAACCAACTCAACATAGTAAACCAATATACCCAAGGACTGAACCAACTCACATAGTTAACCAATATACCCAAGGACTAAACCAACTCAACATAGTTAAACAATATACCCAAGGACTAAACCAACTCACATAGTAAACCAATATACCCCAAGGACTAAACCAACTCAACATAGTTAAACAATATGCCCAAGGACTAAACCAACTCAACATAGTTAAACAATATACCCAAGGACTAAACCAGCTTAACATAGTTAAACAATATACCCCAAGGACTAAACCAACTCAACATAGTAAACCAATATACCCAAGGACTGAACCAACTCACATAGTTAACCAATATACCCAAGGACTAAACCAACTCAACATAGTAAACCAATATACCCAAGGACTAAACCAACTCAACACAGTAAACATTATACCCAAGGACTAAACCAACTCAACATAGTTAAACAATATACCCAAGGACTAAACCAACTCAACATAGAAAACCAATATACCCCAAGGACTAAACCAACTCACATAGTTAAACAATATACCCCAAGGACTAAACCAACTCAACATAGTAAACCAATATGCCCAAGGACTAAACCAACTCAACATAGTAAACCAATATACCCAAGGACTAAACCAACTCAACACAGTAAACCAATATGCCCAAGGACTAAACCAACTCAACATAGTTAAACAATATACCCAAGGACTAAACCAACTCAACATAGTAAACCAATATACCCAAGGACTAAACCAACTCAACACAGTAAACAATATACCCAAGGACTAAACCAACTCAACACAGTAAACAATATACCCAAGGACTAAACCAACTCAACATAGTAAACCAATATACCCAAGGACTAAACCAACTCAACATAGTAGAACAATATACCCAAGGACTAAACCAACTCACATAGTTAAACAATATACCCAAGGACTAAACCAACTCAACACAGTAAACAATATACCCAAGGACTAAACCAACTCAACATAGTAAACCAATATACCCAAGGACTAAACCAACTCAACACAGTAAACAATATACCCAAGGACTAAACCAACTCAACATAGTAGAACAATATACCCAAGGACTAAACCAACTCACATAGTTAAACAATATACCCAAGGACTAAACCAACTCAACACAGTAAACAATATACCCAAGGACTAAACCAACTCAACACAGTAAACAATATACCCAAGGACTAAACCAACTCAACATAGTAAACCAATATACCCAAGGACTGAACCAACTCACATAGTTAACCAATATACCCAAGGACTAAACCAACTCAACACAGTAAACAATATACCCAAGGACTAAACCAACTCAACATAGTTAAACAATATACCCGAGGACTAAACCAACTCAACATAGTAAACCAATATACCCCAAGGACTGAACCAACTCACATAGTTAAACAATATACCCCAAGGACTAAACCAACTCAACATAGTAAACCAATATGCCCAAGGACTAAACCAACTCAACATAGTTAAACAATATACCCCAAGGACTAAACCAACTCAACATAGTAAACCAATATACCCAAGGACTGAACCAACTCACATAGTTAACCAATATACCCAAGGACTAAACCAACTCAACATAGTAAACCAATATACCCAAGGACTAAACCAACTCAACACAGTAAACATTATACCCAAGGACTAAACCAACTCAACATAGTTAAACAATATACCCAAGGACTAAACCAACTCAACATAGAAAACCAATATACGCCAAGGACTAAACCAACTCACATAGTTAAACGATATACCCCAAGGACTAAACCAACTCAACATAGTAAACCAATATGCCCAAGGACTAAACCAACTCAACATAGTAAACCAATATACCCAAGGACTAAACCAACTCAACATATAAACCAATATGCCCAAGGACTAAACCAACTCAACATAGTTAAACAATATACCCAAGGACTAAACCAACTCAACATAGTAAACCAATATACCCAAGGACTAAACCAACTCAACATAGTAGAACAATATACCCAAGGACTAAACCAACTCACATAGTTAAACAATATACCCAAGGACTAAACCAACTCAACATAGTAAACCAATATACCCAAGGACTAAACCAACTCAACATAGTAGAACAATATACCCAAGGACTAAACCAACTCACATAGTTAAACAATATACCCAAGGACTAAACCAACTCAACACAGTAAACAATATACCCAAGGACTAAACCAACTCAACATAGTAAACCAATATACCCAAGGACTGAACCAACTCACATAGTTAACCAATATACCCAAGGACTAAACCAACTCAACATAGTAAACCAATATACCCAAGGACTGAACCAACTCACATAGTTAGCCAATATACCCAAGGACTAAACCAACTCAACATAGTAAACCAATATACCCAAGGACTAAACCAACTCAACACAGTAAACAATATACCCAAGGACTAAACCAACTCAACATAGTTAAACAATATACCCGAGGACTAAACCAACTCAACATAGTAAACCAATATACCCCAAGGACTGAACCAACTCACATAGTTAAACAATATACCCCAAGGACTAAACCAACTCAACATAGTAAACCAATATGCCCAAGGACTAAACCAACTCAACATAGTTAAACAATATACCCCAAGGACTAAACCAACTCAACATAGTTAAACAATATACCCCAAGGACTAAACCAACTCACATAGTAAACCAATATACCCCAAGGACTAAACCAACTCAACATAGTTAAACAATATACCCAAGGACTAAACCAACTCAACATAGTTAAACAATATACCCGAGGACTAAACCAACTCAACATAGTAAACCAATATACCCCATGGCCTAAACCAACTCACATAGTTAAACAATATACCCCAAGGACTAAACCAACTCAACATAGTAAACCAATATGCCCAAGGACTAAACCAACTCAACATAGTTAAACAATATACCCAAGTACTAAACCAACTCAACATAGTTAAACAATATACCCCAAGGACTAAACCAACTCAACATAGTAAACCAATATACCCAAGGACTGAACCAACTCACATAGTTAACCAATATACCCAAGGACTAAACCAACTCAACATAGTAAACCAATATACCCAAGGACTAAACCAACTCAACACAGTAAACATTATACCCAAGGACTAAACCAACTCAACATAGTTAAACAATATACCCAAGGACTAAACCAACTCAACATAGAAAACCAATATACCCCAAGGACTAAACCAACTCACATAGTTAAACAATATACCCCAAGGACTAAACCAACTCAACATAGTAAACCAATATGCCCAAGGACTAAACCAACTCAACATAGTAAACCAATATACCCCAAGGACTAAACCAACTCACATAGTTAAACAATATACCCCAAGGACTAAACCAACTCAACACAGTAAACAATATACCCAAGGACTAAACCAACTCAACATTGTTAAACAATATACCCAAGGACTAAACCAACTCAACATTGTTAAACAATATACCCCAAGGACTAAACCAACTAAACATAGTTAAACAATATACCCCAAGGACTAAACCAACTCAACATAGTAAACCAATATACCCCAAGGACTAAACCAACTCAACATAGTAAACAATATGCCCAAGGACTAAACCAACTCAACATAGTAAACAATATGCCCAAGGACTAAACCAACTCAACATAGTAAACCAATATACCCAAGGACTGAACCAACTCACATAGTTAACCAATATACCCAAGGACTAAACCAACTCAACATAGTTAAACAATATACCCAAGGACTAAACCAACTCACATAGTAAACCAATATACCCCAAGGACTAAACCAACTCAACATAGTTAAACAATATGCCCAAGGACTAAACCAACTCAACATAGTTAAACAATATACCCAAGGACTAAACCAACTCAACATAGTTAAACAATATACCCCAAGGACTAAACCAACTCAACATAGTAAACCAATATACCCAAGGACTGAACCAACTCACATAGTTAACCAATATACCCAAGGACTAAACCAACTCAACATAGTAAACCAATATACCCAAGGACTAAACCAACTCAACACAGTAAACATTATACCCAAGGACTAAACCAACTCAACATAGTTAAACAATATACCCAAGGACTAAACCAACTCAACATAGAAAACCAATATACCCCAAGGACTAAACCAACTCACATAGTTAAACAATATACCCCAAGGACTAAACCAACTCAACATAGTAAACCAATATGCCCAAGTACTAAACCAACTCAACATAGTAAACCAATATACCCCAAGGACTAAACCAACACACATAGTTAAACAATATACCCCAAGGACTAAACCAACTCAACACAGTAAACAATATACCCAAGGACTAAACCAACTCAACATTGTTAAACAATATACCCAAGGACTAAACCAACTCAACATTGTTAAACAATATACCCCAAGGACTAAACCAACTAAACATAGTTAAACAATATACCCCAAGGACTAAACCAACTCAACATAGTAAACCAATATACCCCAAGGACTAAACCAACTCAACATAGTAAACAATATGCCCAAGGACTAAACCAACTCAACATAGTAAACAATATGCCCAAGGACTAAACCAACTCAACATAGTAAACCAATATACCCAAGGACTGAACCAACTCACATAGTTAACCAATATACCCAAGGACTAAACCAACTCAACATAGTTAAACAATATACCCAAGGACTAAACCAACTCACATAGTAAACCAATATACCCCAAGGACTAAACCAACTCAACATAGTTAAACAATATGCCCAAGGACTAAACCAACTCAACATAGTTAAACAATATACCCAAGGACTAAACCAGCTTAACATAGTTAAACAATATACCCCAAGGACTAAACCAACTCAACATAGTAAACCAATATACCCAAGGACTGAACCAACTCACATAGTTAACCAATATACCCAAGGACTAAACCAACTCAACATAGTAAACCAATATACCCAAGGACTAAACCAACTCAACACAGTAAACATTATACCCAAGGACTAAACCAACTCAACATAGTTAAACAATATACCCAAGGACTAAACCAACTCAACATAGAAAACCAATATACCCCAAGGACTAAACCAACTCACATAGTTAAACAATATACCCCAAGGACTAAACCAACTCAACATAGTAAACCAATATGCCCAAGGACTAAACCAACTCAACATAGTAAACCAATATACCCAAGGACTAAACCAACTCAACACAGTAAACCAATATGCCCAAGGACTAAACCAACTCAACATAGTTAAACAATATACCCAAGGACTAAACCAACTCAACATAGTAAACCAATATACCCAAGGACTAAACCAACTCAACACAGTAAACAATATACCCAAGGACTAAACCAACTCAACACAGTAAACAATATACCCAAGGACTAAACCAACTCAACATAGTAAACCAATATACCCAAGGACTAAACCAACTCAACATAGTAGAACAATATACCCAAGGACTAAACCAACTCACATAGTTAAACAATATACCCAAGGACTAAACCAACTCAACACAGTAAACAATATACCCAAGGACTAAACCAACTCAACATAGTAAACCAATATACCCAAGGACTAAACCAACTCAACACAGTAAACAATATACCCAAGGACTAAACCAACTCAACATAGTAGAACAATATACCCAAGGACTAAACCAACTCACATAGTTAAACAATATACCCAAGGACTAAACCAACTCAACACAGTAAACAATATACCCAAGGACTAAACCAACTCAACACAGTAAACAATATACCCAAGGACTAAACCAACTCAACATAGTAAACCAATATACCCAAGGACTGAACCAACTCACATAGTTAACCAATATACCCAAGGACTAAACCAACTCAACACAGTAAACAATATACCCAAGGACTAAACCAACTCAACATAGTTAAACAATATACCCAAACCAACTCAACATAGTAAACCAATATACCCCAAGACTGAACCAACTCACATAGTTAAACAATATACCCCAAGGACTAAACCAACTCAACATAGTAAACCAATATGCCCAAGGACTAAACCAACTCAACATAGTTAAACAATATACCCCAAGGACTAAACCAACTCAACATAGTTAAACAATATACCCCAAGGACTAAACCAACTCACATAGTAAACCAATATACCCCAAGGACTAAACCAACTCAACATAGTTAAACAATATACCCAAGGACTAAACCAACTCAACATAGTTAAACAATATACCCGAGGACTAAACCAACTCAACATAGTAAACCAATATACCCCATGGACTAAACCAACTCACATAGTTAAACAATATACCCCAAGGACTAAACCAACTCAACATAGTAAACCAATATGCCCAAGGACTAAACCAACTCAACATAGTTAAACAATATACCCAAGGACTAAACCAACTCAACATAGTTAAACAATATACCCCAAGGACTAAACCAACTCAACATAGTAAACCAATATACCCAAGGACTGAACCAACTCACATAGTTAACCAATATACCCAAGGACTAAACCAACTCAACATAGTAAACCAATATACCCAAGGACTAAACCAACTCAACACAGTAAACATTATACCCAAGGACTAAACCAACTCAACATAGTTAAACAATATACCCAAGGACTAAACCAACTCAACATAGAAAACCAATATACGCCAAGGACTAAACCAACTCACATAGTTAAACGATATACCCCAAGGACTAAACCAACTCAACATAGTAAACCAATATGCCCAAGGACTAAACCAACTCAACATAGTAAACCAATATACCCAAGGACTAAACCAACTCAACATATAAACCAATATGCCCAAGGACTAAACCAACTCAACATAGTTAAACAATATACCCAAGGACTAAACCAACTCAACATAGTAAACCAATATACCCAAGGACTAAACCAACTCAACATAGTAGAACAATATACCCAAGGACTAAACCAACTCACATAGTTAAACAATATACCCAAGGACTAAACCAACTCAACATAGTAAACCAATATACCCAAGGACTAAACCAACTCAACATAGTAGAACAATATACCCAAGGACTAAACCAACTCACATAGTTAAACAATATACCCAAGGACTAAACCAACTCAACACAGTAAACAATATACCCAAGGACTAAACCAACTCAACATAGTAAACCAATATACCCAAGGACTGAACCAACTCACATAGTTAACCAATATACCCAAGGACTAAACCAACTCAACATAGTAAACCAATATACCCAAGGACTGAACCAACTCACATAGTTAGCCAATATACCCAAGGACTAAACCAACTCAACATAGTAAACCAATATACCCAAGGACTAAACCAACTCAACACAGTAAACAATATACCCAAGGACTAAACCAACTCAACATAGTTAAACAATATACCCGAGGACTAAACCAACTCAACATAGTAAACCAATATACCCAAGGACTGAACCAACTCACATAGTTAAACAATATACCCCAAGGACTAAACCAACTCAACATAGTAAACCAATATGCCCAAGGACTAAACCAACTCAACATAGTTAAACAATATACCCCAAGGACTAAACCAACTCAACATAGTTAAACAATATACCCCAAGGACTAAACCAACTCACATAGTAAACCAATATACCCCAAGGACTAAACCAACTCAACATAGTTAAACAATATACCCAAGGACTAAACCAACTCAACATAGTTAAACAATATACCCGAGGACTAAACCAACTCAACATAGTAAACCAATATACCCCATGGCCTAAACCAACTCACATAGTTAAACAATATACCCCAAGGACTAAACCAACTCAACATAGTAAACCAATATGCCCAAGGACTAAACCAACTCAACATAGTTAAACAATATACCCAAGGACTAAACCAACTCAACATAGTTAAACAATATACCCCAAGGACTAAACCAACTCAACATAGTAAACCAATATACCCAAGGACTGAACCAACTCACATAGTTAACCAATATACCCAAGGACTAAACCAACTCAACATAGTAAACCAATATACCCAAGGACTAAACCAACTCAACACAGTAAACATTATACCCAAGGACTAAACCAACTCAACATAGTTAAACAATATACCCAAGGACTAAACCAACTCAACATAGAAAACCAATATACCCCAAGGACTAAACCAACTCACATAGTTAAACAATATACCCCAAGGACTAAACCAACTCAACATAGTAAACCAATATGCCCAAGGACTAAACCAACTCAACATAGTAAACCAATATACCCAACCAACTCACATAGTTAACCAATATACCCAAGACTAAACCAACTCAACATAGTTAAACAATATACCCAAGGACTAAACCAACTCACATAGTAAACCAATATACCCCAAGGACTAAACCAACTCAACATAGTTAAACAATATGCCCAAGGACTAAACCAACTCAACATAGTTAAACAATATACCCAAGGACTAAACCAACTCAACATAGTTAAACAATATACCCCAAGGACTAAACCAACTCAACATAGTAAACCAATATACCCAAGGACTGAACCAACTCAATAGTTAACCAATATACCCAAGGACTAAACCAACTCAACATAGTAAACCAATATACCCAAGGACTAAACCAACTCAACACAGTAAACATTATACCCAAGGACTAAACCAACTCAACATAGTTAAACAATATACCCAAGGACTAAACCAACTCAACATAGAAAACCAATATACCCCAAGGACTAAACCAACTCACATAGTTAAACAATATACCCCAAGGACTAAACCAACTCAACATAGTAAACCAATATGCCCAAGGACTAAACCAACTCAACATAGTAAACCAATATACCCAAGGACTAAACCAACTCAACATAGTAAACCAATATGCCCAAGGACTAAACCAACTCAACATAGTTAAACAATATACCCAAGGACTAAACCAACTCAACATAGTAAACCAATATACCCAAGGACTAAACCAACTCAACACAGTAAACAATATACCCAAGGACTAAACCAACTCAACACAGTAAACAATATACCCAAGGACTAAACCAACTCAACATAGTAAACCAATATACCCAAGGACTAAACCAACTCAACATAGTAGAACAATATACCCAAGGACTAAACCAACTCACATAGTTAAACAATATACCCAAGGACTAAACCAACTCAACACAGTAAACAATATACCCAAGGACTAAACCAACTCAACACAGTAAACAATATACCCAAGGACTAAACCAACTCAACATAGTAAACCAATATACCCAAGGACTGAACCAACTCACATAGTTAACCAATATACCCGAGGACTAAACCAACTCAACATAGTAAACCAATATACCCAAGGACTGAACCAACTCACATAGTTAGCCAATATACCCAAGGACTAAACCAACTCAACATAGTAAACCAATATACCCAAGGACTAAACCAACTCAACACAGTAAACAATATACCCAAGGACTAAACCAACTCAACATAGTTAAACAATATACCCGAGGACTAAACCAACTCAACATAGTAAACCAATATACCCCAAGGACTGAACCAACTCACATAGTTAAACAATATACCCCAAGGACTAAACCAACTCAACATAGTAAACCAATATGCCCAAGGACTAAACCAACTCAACATAGTTAAACAATATACCCCAAGGACTAAACCAACTCAACATAGTTAAACAATATACCCCAAGGACTAAACCAACTCACATAGTAAACCAATATACCCCAAGGACTAAACCAACTCAACATAGTTAAACAATATACCCAAGGACTAAACCAACTCAACATAGTTAAACAATATACCCGAGGACTAAACCAACTCAACATAGTAAACCAATATACCCCATGGACTAAACCAACTCACATAGTTAAACAATATACCCCAAGGACTAAACCAACTCAACATAGTAAACCAATATGCCCAAGGACTAAACCAACTCAACATAGTTAAACATTATACCCAAGGACTAAACCAACTCAACATAGTTAAACAATATACCCCAAGGACTAAACCAACTCAACATAGTAAACCAATATACCCAAGGACTGAACCAACTCACATAGTTAACCAATATACCCAAGGACTAAACCAACTCAACATAGTAAACCAATATACCCAAGGACTAAACCAACTCAACACAGTAAACATTATACCCAAGGACTAAACCAACTCAACATAGTTAAACAATATACCCAAGGACTAAACCAACTCAACATAGAAAACCAATATACCCCAAGGACTAAACCAACTCACATAGTTAAACAATATACCCCAAGGACTAAACCAACTCAACATAGTAAACCAATATGCCCACTAAACCAACTCAACATAGTAAACCAATATACCCAAGGACTAAACCAACTCAACATAGTAAACCAATATAAACCCCAAGGACTAAACCAACTCAACATAGTAAACCAATAACCCAAGGACTGAATATAGTTAACCAATATACCCAAGGACTAAACCAACTCAACATAGTAAACCAATATACCCAAGGACTGAACCAACTCAATATACCAATATACCCAAGGACTAAACCAACTCAACATAGTAAACCAATATACCCAAGGACTAAACCAACTCAACACAGTAAACAATATACCCAAGGACTAAACCAACTCAACATAGTTAAACAATATACCCGAGGACTAAACCAACTCAACATAGTAAACCAATATACCCCAAGGACTAAACCAACTCACATAGTTAAACAATATACCCCAAGGACTAAACCAACTCAACATAGTAAACCAATATGCCCAAGGACTAAACCAACTCAACATAGTTAAACAATATACCCCAAGGACTAAACCAACTCAACATAGTTAAACAATATACCCCAAGGACTAAACCAACTCAAAATAGTAAACATATACCCCAAGGACTAAACCAACTCAACATAGTAAACAATATGCCCAAGGACTAAACCAACTCAACATAGTAAACCAATATACCCAAGGACTAACCAACTCACATAGTTAACCAATATACCCAAGGACTAAACCAACTCAACATAGTAAACCAATATACCCAAGGACTAAACCAACTCAACACAGTAAACAATATACCCAAGGACTAAACCAACTCAACATAGTTAAACAATATACCCAAGGACTAAACCAACTCAATAGTAAACAATATACCCCAAGGACTAAACCAACTCAAATAGTTAAACAATATACCCAAGGACTAAACCAACTCAACATAGTTAAACAATAAAAACCAACTCAACATAGTAAACCAATATACCCCATGGACTAAACCAACTCACATAGTTAAACAATATACCCCAAGGACTAAACCAACTCAACATAGTAAACCAATATGCCCAAGGACTAAACCAACTCAACATAGTAAACCAGTAAAACTCAATAGTTAACCAATATACCCAAGGACTAAACCAACTCAACATAGTAAACCAATATACCCAAGGACTAAACCAACTCAACATAGTTAAACAATATACCCAAGGACTAAACCAACTCAACATAGAAAACCAATATACCCCAAGGACTAAACCAACTCACATAGTTAAACAATATACCCCAAGGACTAAACCAACTCAACATAGTAAACCAATATGCCCAAGGACTAAACCAACTCAACATAGTAAACCAATATACCCCAAGGACTAAACCAACTCACATAGTTAAACAATATACCCCAAGGACTAAACCAACTCAACATAGTAAACCAATATGCCCAAGGACTAAACCAACTCAACATAGTTAAACAATATACCCCAAGGACTAAACCAACTCAACATAGTTAAACAATATACCCCAAGGACTAAACCAACTCAAAATAGTAAACTATACCCCAAGGACTAAACCAACTCAACATAGTAAACAAATATACCCCAAGGACTAAACCAACTCAACATAGTATAAACAATATACCCAAGGACTAAACCAACTCAACATAGTAAACCAATATACCCAAGGACTAAACCAACTCAACACAGTAAACAATATACCCAAGGACTAAACCAACTCAACATAGTTAAACAATATACCCAAGGACTAAACCAACTCACATAGTAAACCAATATACCCAAGGACTAAACCAACTCAACATAGTTAAACAATATACCCAAGGACTAAACCAACTCAACATAGTTAAACAATATACCCAAGGACTAAACCAACTCAACATAGTAAACCAATATACCCCATGGACTAAACCAACTCACATAGTTAAACAATATACCCCAAGGACTAAACCAACTCAACATAGTAAACCAATATGCCCAAGGACTAAACCAAATCAACATAGTTAAACAATATACCCTAGGATTAAACCAACTCAACATAGTTAAACAATATACCCCAAGGACTAAACCAACTCAACATAGTAAACCAATATACCCAAGGACTGAACCAACTCACATAGTTAACCAATATACCCAAGGACTAAACCAACTCAACATAGTAAACCAATATACCCAAGGACTAAACCAACTCAACACAGTAAACATTATACCCAAGGACTAAACCAACTCAACATAGTTAAACAATATACCCAAGGACTAAACCAACTCAACATAGAAAACCAATATACCCCAAGGACTAAACCAACTCACATAGTTAAACAATATACCCAACTCACATAGTTAAACAATATACCCGAAGGACTAAACCAACTCAACATAGTAAACCAATATGCCCAAGGACTAAACCAACTCAACATAGTTAAACAATATACCCCAAGGACTAAACCAACTCAACATAGTTAAACAATATACCCCAAGGACTAAACCAACTCACATAGTAAACCAATATACCCCAAGGACTAAACCAACTCAACATAGTTAAACAATAAACCCAAGGACTAAACCAACTCAACATAGTTAAACAATATACCCGAGGACTAAACCAACTCAACATAGTAAACCAATATACCCCATGGACTAAACCAACTCACATAGTTAAACAATATACCCCAAGGACTAAACCAACTCAACATAGTAAACCAATATGCCCAAGGACTAAACCAACTCAACATAGTTAAACATTATACCCAAGGACTAAACCAACTCAACATAGTTAAACAATATACCCCAAGGACTAAACCAACTCAACATAGTAAACCAATATACCCAAGGACTGAACCAACTCACATAGTTAACCAATATACCCAAGGACTAAACCAACTCAACATAGTAAACCAATATACCCAAGGACTAAACCAACTCAACACAGTAAACATTATACCCAAGGACTAAACCAACTCAACATAGTTAAACAATATACCCAAGGACTAAACCAACTCAACATAGAAAACCAATATACCCCAAGGACTAAACCAACTCACATAGTTAAACAATATACCCCAAGGACTAAACCAACTCAACATAGTAAACCAATATGCCCAAGGACTAAACCAACTCAACATAGTAAACCAATATACCCCAAGGACTAAACCAACTCACATAGTTAAACAATATACCCCAAGGACTAAACCAACTCAACACAGTAAACAATATACCCAAGGACTAAACCAACTCAACATAGTAAACCAATATACCCAAGGACTGAACCAACTCACATAGTTAACCAATATACCCAAGGACTAAACCAACTCAACATAGTAAACCAATATACCCAAGGACTGAACCAACTCACATAGTTAGCCAATATACCCAAGGACTAAACCAACTCAACATAGTAAACCAATATACCCAAGGACTAAACCAACTCAACACAGTAAACAATATACCCAAGGACTAAACCAACTCAACATAGTTAAACAATATACCCGAGGACTAAACCAACTCAACATAGTAAACCAATATACCCCAAGGACTAAACAAACTCACATAGTTAAACAATATACCCCAAGGACTAAACCAACTCAACATAGTAAACCAATATGCCCAAGGACTAAACCAACTCAACATAGTAAACCAATATACCCCAAGGACTAAACCAACTCACATAGTTAAACAATATACCCCAAGGACTAAACCAACTCAACACAGTAAACAATATACCCAAGGACTAAACCAACTCAACGTAGTAAACCAATATACCCAAGGACTGAACCAACTCACATAGTTAACCAATATACCCAAGGACTAAACCAACTCAACATAGTAAACCAATATACCCAAGGACTGAACCAACTCACATAGTTAGCCAATATACCCAAGGACTAAACCAACTCAACATAGTAAACCAATATACCCAAGGACTAAACCAACTCAACACAGTAAACAATATACCCAAGGACTAAACCAACTCAACATAGTAAACCAATATGCCCAAGGACTAAACCAACTCAACATAGTTAAACAATATACCCCAAGGACTAAACCAACTCAACATAGTTAAACAATATACCCCAAGGACTAAACCAACTCAAAATAGTAAACCAATATACCCCAAGGACTAAACCAACTCAACATAGTAAACAATATGCCCAAGGACTAAACCAACTCAACATAGTAAACCAATATACCCAAGGACTGAACCAACTCACATAGTTAACCAATATACCCAAGGACTAAACCAACTCAACATAGTAAACCAATATACCCAAGGACTAAACCAACTCAACACAGTAAACAATATACCCAAGGACTAAACCAACTCAACATAGTTAAACAATATACCCAAGGACTAAACCAACTCACATAGTAAACCAATATACCCCAAGGACTAAACCAACTCAACATAGTTAAACAATATACCCAAGGACTAAACCAACTCAACATAGTTAAACAATATACCCGAGGACTAAACCAACTCAACATAGTAAACCAATATACCCCATGGACTAAACCAACTCACATAGTTAAACAATATACCCCAAGGACTAAACCAACTCAACATAGTAAACCAATATGCCCAAGGACTAAACCAACTCAACATAGTAAACCAATATACCCAAGGACTGAACCAACTCACATAGTTAACCAATATACCCAAGGACTAAACCAACTCAACATAGTAAACCAATATACCCAAGGACTAAACCAACTCAACATAGTTAAACAATATACCCAAGGACTAAACCAACTCAACATAGAAAACCAATATACCCCAAGGACTAAACCAACTCACATAGTTAAACAATATACCCCAAGGACTAAACCAACTCAACATAGTAAACCAATATGCCCAAGGACTAAACCAACTCAACATAGTAAACCAATATACCCCAAGGACTAAACCAACTCACATAGTTAAACAATATACCCCAAGGACTAAACCAACTCAACATAGTAAACCAATATGCCCAAGGACTAAACCAACTCAACATAGTTAAACAATATACCCCAAGGACTAAACCAACTCAACATAGTTAAACAATATACCCCAAGGACTAAACCAACTCAAAATAGTAAACCAATATACCCCAAGGACTAAACCAACTCAACATAGTAAACAAATATACCCCAAGGACTAAACCAACTCAACATAGTAAACCAATATACCCAAGGACTGAACCAACTCACATAGTTAACCAATATACCCAAGGACTAAACCAACTCAACACAGTAAACAATATACCCAAGGACTAAACCAACTCAACATAGTTAAACAATATACCCAAGGACTAAACCAACTCAACATAGTAAACCAATATACCCTAGGACTAAACCAACTCAACATAGTAAACCAATATACCCAAGGACTAAACCAACTCAACACAGTAAACAATATACCCAAGGACTAAACCAACTCAACATAGTTAAACAATATACCCAAGGACTAAACCAACTCACATAGTAAACCAATATACCCCAAGGACTAAACCAACTCAACATAGTTAAACAATATACCCAAGGACTAAACCAACTCAACATAGTTAAACAATATACCCGAGGACTAAACCAACTCAACATAGTAAACCAATATACCCCATGGACTAAACCAACTCACATAGTTAAACAATATACCCCAAGGACTAAACCAACTCAACATAGTAAACCAATATGCCCAAGGACTAAACCAAATCAACATAGTTAAACAATATACCCTAGGATTAAACCAACTCAACATAGTTAAACAATATACCCCAAGGACTAAACCAACTCAACATAGTAAACCAATATACCCAAGGACTGAACCAACTCACATAGTTAACCAATATACCCAAGGACTAAACCAACTCAACATAGTAAACCAATATACCCAAGGACTAAACCAACTCAACACAGTAAACATTATACCCAAGGACTAAACCAACTCAACATAGTTAAACAATATACCCAAGGACTAAACCAACTCAACATAGAAAACCAATATACCCCAAGGACTAAACCAACTCACATAGTTAAACAATATACCCCAAGGACTGAACCAACTCACATAGTTAAACAATATACCCAAGGACTAAACCAACTCAACATAGTAAACCAATATGCCCAAGGACTAAACCAACTCAACATAGTTAAACAATATACCCCAAGGACTAAACCAACTCAACATAGTTAAACAATATACCCCAAGGACTAAACCAACTCACATAGTAAACCAATATACCCCAAGGACTAAACCAACTCAACATAGTTAAACAATAAACCCAAGGACTAAACCAACTCAACATTGTTAAACAATATACCCGAGGACTAAACCAACTCAACATAGTTAAACAATATACCCAAGGACTAAACCAACTCACATAGTAAACCAATATACCCCAAGGACTAAACCAACTCAACATAGTTAAACAATATACCCAAGGACTAAACCAACTCAACATAGTTAAACAATATACCCGAGGACTAAACCAACTCAACATAGTAAACCAATATACCCCATGGACTAAACCAACTCACATAGTTAAACAATATACCCCAAGGACTAAACCAACTCAACATAGTAAACCAATATGCCCAAGGACTAAACCAAATCAACATAGTTAAACAATATACCCTAGGATTAAACCAACTCAACATAGTTAAACAATATACCCCAAGGACTAAACCAACTCAACATAGTAAACCAATATACCCAAGGACTGAACCAACTCACATAGTTAACCAATATACCCAAGGACTAAACCAACTCAACATAGTAAACCAATATACCCAAGGACTAAACCAACTCAACACAGTAAACATTATACCCAAGGACTAAACCAACTCAACATAGTTAAACAATATACCCAAGGACTAAACCAACTCAACATAGAAAACCAATATACCCCAAGGACTAAACCAACTCACATAGTTAAACAATATACCCCAAGGACTGAACCAACTCAATAGTTAAACAATATACAAGGACAAACCAACTCAACATAGTAAACCAATATGCCCAAGGACTAAACCAACTCAACATAGTTAAACAATATACCCCAAGGACTAAACCAACTCAACATAGTTAAACAATATACCCCAAGGACTAAACCAACTCACATAGTAAACCAATATACCCCAAGGACTAAACCAACTCAACATAGTTAAACAATAAACCCAAGGACTAAACCAACTCAACATAGTTAAACAATATACCCGAGGACTAAACCAACTCAACATAGTAAACCAATATACCCCATGGACTAAACCAACTCACATAGTTAAACAATATACCCCAAGGACTAAACCAACTCAACATAGTAAACCAATATGCCCAAGGACTAAACCAACTCAACATAGTTAAACATTATACCCAAGGACTAAACCAACTCAACATAGTTAAACAATATACCCCAAGGACTAAACCAACTCAACATAGTAAACCAATATACCCAAGGACTGAACCAACTCACATAGTTAACCAATATACCCAAGGACTAAACCAACTCAACATAGTAAACCAATATACCCAAGGACTAAACCAACTCAACACAGTAAACATTATACCCAAGGACTAAACCAACTCAACATAGTTAAACAATATACCCAAGGACTAAACCAACTCAACATAGAAAACCAATATACCCCAAGGACTAAACCAACTCACATAGTTAAACAATATACCCCAAGGACTAAACCAACTCAACATAGTAAACCAATATGCCCAAGGACTAAACCAACTCAACATAGTAAACCAATATACCCCAAGGACTAAACCAACTCACATAGTTAAACAATATACCCCAAGGACTAAACCAACTCAACACAGTAAACAATATACCCAAGGACTAAACCAACTCAACATAGTAAACCAATATACCCAAGGACTGAACCAACTCACATAGTTAACCAATATACCCAAGGACTAAACCAACTCAACATAGTAAACCAATATACCCAAGGACTGAACCAACTCACATAGTTAGCCAATATACCCAAGGGCTAAACCAACTCAACATAGTAAACCAATATACCCAAGGACTAAACCAACTCAACACAGTAAACAATATACCCAAGGACTAAACCAACTCAACATAGTTAAACAATATACCCGAGGACTAAACCAACTCAACATAGTAAACCAATATACCCCAAGGACTAAACAAACTCACATAGTTAAACAATATACCCCAAGGACTAAACCAACTCAACATAGTAAACCAATATGCCCAAGTACTAAACCAACTCAACATAGTTAAACAATATACCCCAAGGACTAAACCAACTCAACATAGTTAAACAATATACCCCAAGGACTAAACCAACTCAAAATAGTAAACCAATATACCCCAAGGACTAAACCAACTCAACATAGTAAACAATATGCCCAAGGACTAAACCAACTCAACATAGTAAACCAATATATCCAAGGACTGAACCAACTCACATAGTTAACCAATATACCCAAGGACTAAACCAACTCAACATAGTAAACCAATATACCCAAGGACTAAACCAACTCAACACAGTAAACAATATACCCAAGGACTAAACCAACTCAACATAGTTAAACAATATACCCAAGGACTAAACCAACTCACATAGTAAACCAATATACCCCAAGGACTAAACCAACTCAACATAGTTAAACAATATACCCAAGGACTAAACCAACTCAACATAGTTAAACAATATACCCAAGGACTAAACCAACTCAACATAGTAAACCAATATACCCCATGGACTAAACCAACTCACATAGTTAAACAATATACCCCAAGGACTAAACCAACTCAACATAGTAAACCAATATGCCCAAGGACTAAACCAACTCAACATAGTAAACCAATATACCCAAGGACTGAACCAACTCACATAGTTAACCAATATACCCAAGGACTAAACCAACTCAACATAGTAAACCAATATACCCAAGGACTAAACCAACTCAACATAGTTAAACAATATACCCAAGGACTAAACCAACTCAACATAGAAAACCAATATACCCCAAGGACTAAACCAACTCACATAGTTAAACAATATACCCCAAGGACTAAACCAACTCAACATAGTAAACCAATATGCCCAAGGACTAAACCAACTCAACATAGTAAACCAATATACCCCAAGGACTAAACCAACTCACATAGTTAAACAATATACCCCAAGGACTAAACCAACTCAACATAGTAAACCAATATGCCCAAGGACTAAACCAACTCAACATAGTTAAACAATATACCCCAAGGACTAAACCAACTCAACATAGTTAAACAATATACCCCAAGGACTAAACCAACTCAAAATAGTAAACCAATATACCCCAAGGACTAAACCAACTCAACATAGTAAACAAATATACCCCAAGGACTAAACCAACTCAACATAGTAAACCAATATACCCAAGGACTGAACCAACTCACATAGTTAACCAATATACCCAAGGACTAAACCAACTCAACACAGTAAACAATATACCCAAGGACTAAACCAACTCAACATAGTTAAACAATATACCCAAGGACTAAACCAACTCAACATAGTAAACCAATATACCCTAGGACTAAACCAACTCAACATAGTAAACCAATATACCCAAGGACTAAACCAACTCAACACAGTAAACAATATACCCAAGGACTAAACCAACTCAACATAGTTAAACAATATACCCAAGGACTAAACCAACTCACATAGTAAACCAATATACCCCAAGGACTAAACCAACTCAACATAGTTAAACAATATACCCAAGGACTAAACCAACTCAACATAGTTAAACAATATACCCGAGGACTAAACCAACTCAACATAGTAAACCAATATACCCCATGGACTAAACCAACTCACATAGTTAAACAATATACCCCAAGGACTAAACCAACTCAACATAGTAAACCAATATGCCCAAGGACTAAACCAAATCAACATAGTTAAACAATATACCCTAGGATTAAACCAACTCAACATAGTTAAACAATATACCCCAAGGACTAAACCAACTCAACATAGTAAACCAATATACCCAAGGACTGAACCAACTCACATAGTTAACCAATATACCCAAGGACTAAACCAACTCAACATAGTAAACCAATATACCCAAGGACTAAACCAACTCAACACAGTAAACATTATACCCAAGGACTAAACCAACTCAACATAGTTAAACAATATACCCAAGGACTAAACCAACTCAACATAGAAAACCAATATACCCCAAGGACTAAACCAACTCACATAGTTAAACAATATACCCCAAGGACTGAACCAACTCACATAGTTAAACAATATACCCGAAGGACTAAACCAACTCAACATAGTAAACCAATATGCCCAAGGACTAAACCAACTCAACATAGTTAAACAATATACCCCAAGGACTAAACCAACTCAACATAGTTAAACAATATACCCCAAGGACTAAACCAACTCACATAGTAAACCAATATACCCCAAGGACTAAACCAACTCAACATAGTTAAACAATAAACCCAAGGACTAAACCAACTCAACATAGTTAAACAATATACCCGAGGACTAAACCAACTCAACATAGTAAACCAATATACCCCATGGACTAAACCAACTCACATAGTTAAACAATATACCCCAAGGACTAAACCAACTCAACATAGTAAACCAATATGCCCAAGGACTAAACCAACTCAACATAGTTAAACATTATACCCAAGGACTAAACCAACTCAACATAGTTAAACAATATACCCCAAGGACTAAACCAACTCAACATAGTAAACCAATATACCCAAGGACTGAACCAACTCACATAGTTAACCAATATACCCAAGGACTAAACCAACTCAACATAGTAAACCAATATACCCAAGGACTAAACCAACTCAACACAGTAAACATTATACCCAAGGACTAAACCAACTCAACATAGTTAAACAATATACCCAAGGACTAAACCAACTCAACATAGAAAACCAATATACCCCAAGGACTAAACCAACTCACATAGTTAAACAATATACCCCAAGGACTAAACCAACTCAACATAGTAAACCAATATGCCCAAGGACTAAACCAACTCAACATAGTAAACCAATATACCCCAAGGACTAAACCAACTCACATAGTTAAACAATATACCCCAAGGACTAAACCAACTCAACACAGTAAACAATATACCCAAGGACTAAACCAACTCAACATAGTAAACCAATATACCCAAGGACTGAACCAACTCACATAGTTAACCAATATACCCAAGGACTAAACCAACTCAACATAGTAAACCAATATACCCAAGGACTGAACCAACTCACATAGTTAGCCAATATACCCAAGGGCTAAACCAACTCAACATAGTAAACCAATATACCCAAGGACTAAACCAACTCAACACAGTAAACAATATACCCAAGGACTAAACCAACTCAACATAGTTAAACAATATACCCGAGGACTAAACCAACTCAACATAGTAAACCAATATACCCCAAGGACTAAACAAACTCACATAGTTAAACAATATACCCCAAGGACTAAACCAACTCAACATAGTAAACCAATATGCCCAAGGACTAAACCAACTCAACATAGTTAAACAATATACCCCAAGGACTAAACCAACTCAACATAGTTAAACAATATACCCCAAGGACTAAACCAACTCAAAATAGTAAACCAATATACCCCAAGGACTAAACCAACTCAACATAGTAAACAATATGCCCAAGGACTAAACCAACTCAACATAGTAAACCAATATATCCAAGGACTGAACCAACTCACATAGTTAACCAATATACCCAAGGACTAAACCAACTCAACATAGTAAACCAATATACCCAAGGACTAAACCAACTCAACACAGTAAACAATATACCCAAGGACTAAACCAACTCAACATAGTTAAACAATATACCCAAGGACTAAACCAACTCACATAGTAAACCAATATACCCCAAGGACTAAACCAACTCAACATAGTTAAACAATATACCCAAGGACTAAACCAACTCAACATAGTTAAACAATATACCCAAGGACTAAACCAACTCAACATAGTTAAACAATATACCCAAGGACTAAACCAACTCAACATAGTAAACCAATATACCCCATGGACTAAACCAACTCACATAGTTAAACAATATACCCCAAGGACTAAACCAACTCAACATAGTAAACCAATATGCCCAAGGACTAAACCAACTCAACATAGTAAACCAATATACCCAAGGACTGAACCAACTCACATAGTTAACCAATATACCCAAGGACTAAACCAACTCAACATAGTAAACCAATATACCCAAGGACTAAACCAACTCAACATAGTTAAACAATATACCCAAGGACTAAACCAACTCAACATAGAAAACCAATATACCCCAAGGACTAAACCAACTCACATAGTTAAACAATATACCCCAAGGACTAAACCAACTCAACATAGTAAACCAATATGCCCAAGGACTAAACCAACTCAAAATAGTAAACCAATATACCCCAAGGACTAAACCAACTCACATAGTTAAACAATATACCCCAAGGACTAAACCAACTCAACATAGTAAACCAATATGCCCAAGGACTAAACCAACTCAACATAGTTAAACAATATACCCCAAGGACTAAACCAACTCAACATAGTTAAACAATATACCCCAAGGACTAAACCAACTCAAAATAGTAAACCAATATACCCCAAGGACTAAACCAACTCAACATAGTAAACAATATGCCCAAGGACTAAACCAACTCAACATAGTAAACCAATATACCCAAGGACTGAACCAACTCACATAGTTAACCAATATACCCAAGGACTAAACCAACTCAACATAGTAAACCAATATACCCAAGGACTGAACCAACTCACATAGTTAACCAATATACCCAAGGACTAAACCAACTCAACACAGTAAACAATATACCCAAGGACTAAACCAACTCAACATAGTTAAACAATATACCCAAGGACTAAACCAACTCACATAGTAAACCAATATACCCCAAGGACTAAACCAACTCAACATAGTTAAACAATATACCCAAGGACTAAACCAACTCAACATAGTAAACCAATATACCCAAGGACTGAACCAACTCACATAGTTAACCAATATACCCAAGGACTAAACCAACTCAACATAGTTAAACAATATACCCAAGGACTAAACCAACTCAACATAGAAAACCAATATACCCAAGGACTAAACCAACTCAACATAGTTAAACAATATACCCGAGGACTAAACCAACTCAACATAGTAAACCAATATACCCCATGGCCTAAACCAACTCACATAGTTAAACAATATACCCCAAGGACTAAACCAACTCAACATAGTAAACCAATATGCCCAAGGACTAAACCAACTCAACATAGTTAAACAATATACCCAAGGACTAAACCAACTCAACATAGTTAAACAATATACCCCAAGGACTAAACCAACTCAACATAGTAAACCAATATACCCAAGGACTGAACCAACTCACATAGTAAACCAATATACCCAAGGACTAAACCAACTCAACACAGTAAACATTATACCCAAGGACTAAACCAACTCAACATAGTTAAACAATATACCCAAGGACTAAACCAACTCAACATAGAAAACCAATATACCCCAAGGACTAAACCAACTCACATAGTTAAACAATATACCCCAAGGACTAAACCAACTCAACATAGTAAACCAATATGCCCAAGGACTAAACCAACTCAACATAGTAAACCAATATACCCCAAGGACTAAACCAACTCACATAGTTAAACAATATACCCCAAGGACTAAACCAACTCAACACAGTAAACAATATACCCAAGGACTAAACCAACTCAACATAGTAAACCAATATACCCAAGGACTGAACCAACTCACATAGTTAACCAATATACCCAAGGACTAAACCAACTCAACATAGTAAACCAATATACCCAAGGACTGAACCAACTCACATAGTTAGCCAATATACCCAAGGGCTAAACCAACTCAACATAGTAAACCAATATACCCAAGGACTAAACCAACTCAACACAGTAAACAATATACCCAAGGACTAAACCAACTCAACATAGTTAAACAATATACCCGAGGACTAAACCAACTCAACATAGTAAACCAATATACCCCAAGGACTAAACAAACTCACATAGTTAAACAATATACCCCAAGGACTAAACCAACTCAACATAGTAAACCAATATGCCCAAGGACTAAACCAACTCAACATAGTTAAACAATATACCCCAAGGACTAAACCAACTCAACATAGTTAAACAATATACCCCAAGGACTAAACCAACTCAAAATAGTAAACCAATATACCCCAAGGACTAAACCAACTCAACATAGTAAACAATATGCCCAAGGACTAAACCAACTCAACATAGTAAACCAATATATCCAAGGACTGAACCAACTCACATAGTTAACCAATATACCCAAGGACTAAACCAACTCAACATAGTAAACCAATATACCCAAGGACTAAACCAACTCAACACAGTAAACAATATACCCAAGGACTAAACCAACTCAACATAGTTAAACAATATACCCAAGGACTAAACCAACTCACATAGTAAACCAATATACCCCAAGGACTAAACCAACTCAACATAGTTAAACAATATACCCAAGGACTAAACCAACTCAACATAGTTAAACAATATACCCAAGGACTAAACCAACTCAACATAGTAAACCAATATACCCCATGGACTAAACCAACTCACATAGTTAAACAATATACCCCAAGGACTAAACCAACTCAACATAGTAAACCAATATGCCCAAGGACTAAACCAACTCAACATAGTAAACCAATATACCCAAGGACTGAACCAACTCACATAGTTAACCAATATACCCAAGGACTAAACCAACTCAACATAGTAAACCAATATACCCAAGGACTAAACCAACTCAACATAGTTAAACAATATACCCAAGGACTAAACCAACTCAACATAGAAAACCAATATACCCCAAGGACTAAACCAACTCACATAGTTAAACAATATACCCCAAGGACTAAACCAACTCAACATAGTAAACCAATATGCCCAAGGACTAAACCAACTCAACATAGTAAACCAATATACCCCAAGGACTAAACCAACTCACATAGTTAAACAATATACCCCAAGGACTAAACCAACTCAACATAGTAAACCAATATGCCCAAGGACTAAACCAACTCAACATAGTTAAACAATATACCCCAAGGACTAAACCAACTCAACATAGTTAAACAATATACCCCAAGGACTAAACCAACTCAAAATAGTAAACCAATATACCCCAAGGACTAAACCAACTCAACATAGTAAACAATATGCCCAAGGACTAAACCAACTCAACATAGTAAACCAATATACCCAAGGACTGAACCAACTCACATAGTTAACCAATATACCCAAGGACTAAACCAACTCAACATAGTAAACCAATATACCCAAGGACTAAACCAACTCAACACAGTAAACAATATACCCAAGGACTAAACCAACTCAACATAGTTAAACAATATACCCAAGGACTAAACCAACTCACATAGTAAACCAATATACCCCAAGGACTAAACCAACTCAACATAGTTAAACAATATACCCAAGGACTAAACCAACTCAACATAGTAAACCAATATACCCAAGGACTGAACCAACTCACATAGTTAACCAATATACCCAAGGACTAAACCAACTCAACATAGTAAACCAATATACCCAAGGACTAAACCAACTCAACACAGTAAACATTATACCCAAGGACTAAACCAACTCAACATAGTTAAACAATATACCCAAGGACTAAACCAACTCAACATAGTTAAACAATATACCCAAGGACTAAACCAACTCAACATAGAAAACCAATATACCCCAAGGACTAAACCAACTCACATAGTTAAACAATATACCGCAAGGACTAAACCAACTCAACATAGTAAACCAATATGCCCAAGGACTAAACCAACTCAACATAGTAAACCAATATACCCCAGGACTAAACCAACTCAACACAGTAAACCAATATGCCCAAGGACTAAACCAACTCAACATAGTTAAACTATATACCCAAGGACTAAACCAACTCAACATAGTAAACCAATATACCCAAGGACTAAACCAACCCAACATAGTAAACCAATATACCCAAGGACTAAACCAACTCAACACAGTAAACAATATACCCAAGGACTAAACCAACTCAACACAGTAAACAATATACCCAAGGACTAAACCAACTCAACACAGTAAACAATATACCCAAGGACTAAACCAACTCAACATAGTTAAACAATATACCCCAAGGACTAAACCAACTCAACATAGTTAAACAATATACCCCAAGGACTAAACCAACTCAAAATAGTAAACCAATATACCCCAAGGACTAAACCAACTCAACATAGTAAACAATATGCCCAAGGACTAAACCAACTCAACATAGTAAACCAATATACCCAAGGACTGAACCAACTCACATAGTTAACCAATATACCCAAGGACTAAACCAACTCAACATAGTAAACCAATATACCCAAGGACTAAACCAACTCAACACAGTAAACAATATACCCAAGTACTAAACCAACTCAACATAGTTAAACAATATACCCAAGGACTGAACCAACTCACATAGTTAGCCAATATACCCAAGGACTGAACCAACTCAACATAGTAAACCAATATACCCAAGGACTAAACCAACTCAACACAGTAAACAATATACCCAAGGACTAAACCAACTCAACATAGTTAAACAATATACCCGAGGACTAAACCAACTACACATAGTAAACCAATATACCCCAAGGACTAAACCAACTCACATAGTTAAACAATATACCCCAAGGACTAAACCAACTCAACATAGTAAACCAATATGCCCAAGGACTAAACCAACTCACATAGTTAAACAATATACCCAAGGACTAAACCAACTCACATAGTAAACCAATATACCCAAGGACTAAACCAACTCACATAGTTAAACAATATACCCAAAGACTAAACCAACTCAACACTGTAAACAATATACCCAAGGACTAAACCAACTCAATACAGTAAACAATATACCCAAGGACTAAACCAACTCAACACAGTAAACAATATACCCAAGGACTAAACCAACTCAACATAGTAAACAATATACCCAAGGACTAAACCAACTCAACATAGTAAACAATATACCCAAGGACTAAACCAACTCAACACATTAAACAATATACCCAAGGACTAAACCAACTCAACATAGTTAAACAATATACCCAAGGACTAAACCAACTCAACATAGTAAACAATATACCCAAGGACTAAACCAACTCAACATAGCAGAACAATATACCCAAGGACTAAACCAACTCAACATAGTTAAACAATATACCCAAGGACTAAACCAACTCAACATAGTAGAACAATATACCCAAGGACTAAACCAACTCAACATAGTTAAACAATATACCCATGGACTAAACCAACTCAACACAGTAGAACAATATACCCAAGGACTAAACCATCTCAACATAGTTAAACAATATACCCATGGACTAAACCAACTCAACACAGTAGAACAATATACCCATGGACTAAACCAACTCAACATAGTTAAACAATATACCCATGGACTAAACCAACTCAACATAGTAAACAATATACACAAGGACTAAACCAACTCAACATAGTAGAACAATATACCCAGGTGGTACCGGTACAGAGTCAATGTGGAGGCTATATACAGGGGGTACCGGTACAGAGTCAGTGTGGAGGCTATATACAGGGGGTACCGGTACAGAGTCAATGTGGGGGCTATATACATGGGGTACCAGTACAGAGTCAATGTGGAGGCTATATACAGGGGGTACCGGCACAGAGTCAATGTGGAGGCTATATACAGGGGGTACCGGTACAGAGTCAATGTGGAGGCTATATACAGGGTGGATGGTCAGGGTGGATAGTTGGGGTGGATGGTCAGGGTGGATGATCAGGGTAGATGGTCAGGGTGGATGGTCGGGGTGGATGGTCAGGGTCAGGGTGGATGGTCAGGGTGGTTGGTCAGGGTGGATGGTCAGGGTGGTTGGTCAGGGTCAGGGTGGATGGTTGGGGTGGATGGTCAGGGTCAGGGTGGTTGGTCAGGGTGGATGGTCAGGGTGGATGGTCATGGTCAGGGTGGTTGGTCAGGGTGGATGGGTAGGGTGGATGGTCAGGGTGGTTGTTCACCGTCAGGGTGGTTGGTCAGGATGGATGGTCGGGGTGGATGGTCAGGGTTGTTGATCAGGGTGGATGGTCAGGGTGGATGGTCATGGTCAGGGTGGTTGGTTCAGGATGGATGGTCGGGGTGGATGGTCAGGGTTGTTGATCAGGGTCAGGGTGGATGGTCAGGGTGGATGGTCAGGGTGGTTGGTCGGGGTGGATGGTCAGGGTCAGGGTGGCTGGTCAGGGTGGATGGTCAGGGTTAGGGTGGTTGGTCAGGGTGGATGGTCAGGGTGGTTGGTCAGGGTCAGGGTGGTTGTTCACCGTCAGGGTGGATGGTCAGGGTGGATGGTCAGGGTGGTTGGTCAGGGTGGATGGTCAGGGTGGATGGTCATGGTCAGGGTGGTTGATCAGGGTGGTTGGTCAGGGTGGTTGGTCAGGGTGGTTGTTCACGGTCATGGTGGATGGTAAGGGTGGATGGGTTGGGTGGATGGTTAGGTTAGATGGTCAGGGTGGATGGGTAGGGTGGTTGGTCAGGGTGGTTGGTCAGGGTGGTTGGTCAGGGTGGATGGTCAGGGTGGATGGTCAGGGTGGATGGTCAGGGTCAGGGTGGTTGGTCAGGGTGGTTGGTCAGGGTGGTTGGTCAGGGTCAGGGTGGATGGTCAGGGTGGATGGGTAGGGTGGATGATCAGGGTCAGGGTGGTTGTTCACCGTCAGGGTGGATGGTCATGGTCAGGGTGGTTGTCAGGGTGGATGGGTAGGATGGATGGTTGGGGTGGATGGTCATGGTGGATGGGTAGGATGGATGTCAGGGTGGATGGCCATGGTGGATGGTCAGGGTGGATGGGTAGGGTGGTTGGTCAGGGTGGTTGGTCAGGGTGGTTGGTCAGGGTGGATGGGTCGTGTGGATGGGTAGGGTGGATGGGTCGTGTGGATGGGTCGTGTGGATGGGTAGTGTGGATGGGTAGTGTGGATGGGTAGGGTGGTTGGTCAGGGTGGTTGGTCAGGGTGGTTGGTCAGGGTGGATGGTCAGGGTGGATGGTCAGGGTCAGGGTGGTTGGTCAGTGTGGTTGGTCAGGGTGGATGGTCAGGGTGGTTGGTCAGGGTCTTGGTGGATGGTCAGGTCGGATGGGTAGGGTGGATGATCAGGGTCAGGGTGGTTGTTCACCTTCAGGGTGGATGGTCATGGTCAGGGTGGTTGGTCAGGGTGGATGGTCGGGGTGGATGGTCATGGTGGATGGGTAGGGTGGATGGTCAGGGTGGATGGTCAGGGTGGATGGTCAGGGTGGATGGGTAGGATGGATGGTCGGGGTGGATGGTTAGGGTCAGGGTGGATGGTCAGGGTGGATAGTCAGGGTCAGGGTGGATGGTCAGGGTGGATGGTCAGGGTGGATGGTCAGGGTCAGGGTGGATGGTCGGGGTGGTTGGGTAGTGTGGATGGTCGGGGTGGATGGTTAGGGTCAGGGTGGATGGTCAGGGTCAGGGTGGATGGTCGGGGTGGTTGGGTAGGGTCAGGGTGGATGGTCGGGGTGGATGGTCATGGTGGATGGGTAGGATGGATGTCAGGGTGGATGGTCATGGTGGATGGTCAGGGTGGATGGTCAGGGTGGATGGGTAGGGTGGTTGGTCAGGGTGGTTGGTCAGGGTGGTTGGTCAGGGTGGTTGGTCAGGGTGGATGGGTCGTGTGGATGGGTAGGGTGGATGGGTCGTGTGGATGGGTAGGGTGGATGGGTAGTGTGGATGGGTAGGGTGGTTGGTCAGGGTGGTTGGTCAGGGTGGATGGTCAGGGTGGATGGTCAGGGTCAGGGTGGTTGGTCAGTGTGGTTGGTCAGGGTGGATGGTCAGGGTGGTTGGTCAGGGTCTTGGTGGATGGTCAGGTCGGATGGGTAGGGTGGATGATCAGGGTCAGGGTGGTTGTTCACCTTCAGGGTGGATGGTCATGGTCAGGGTGGTTGGTCAGGGTGGATGGTCGGGGTGGATGGTCATGGTGGATGGGTAGGATGGATGGTCAGGGTGGATGGTCAGGGTGGATGGGTAGGATGGATGGTCGGGGTGGATGGTTAGGGTCAGGGTGGATGGTCAGGGTGGATAGTCAGGGTCAGGGTGGATGGTCAGGGTGGATGGTCAGGGTGGATGGTCAGGGTCAGGGTGGATGGTCGGGGTGGTTGGGTAGTGTGGATGGTCGGGGTGGATGGTTAGGGTCAGGGTGGATGGTCGGGGTGGTTGGGTAGGGTGGATGTTCATGGTAGATGGGTAGGATGGATGGTCAGGGTGGTTGGGTAGGGTGGATGGTCATGGTAGATGGGTAGGATGGATGGTCAGGGTGGTTGTTCACGGTCAGGGTGGATGGTCATGGTGGATGGGTTGGGTGGATGGTTAGGTTAGATGGTCAGGGTCAGGGTGGATGGTCAGGGTCAGGGTGGATGGTCAGGGTGGTTGGTCAGGGTGGATGTTCAGTTTGGATGGTCAGGGTGGTTGGGTAGGATGGATGGGTAGGGTGGATGGTCAGGGTGGATGTTCAGTTTGGATGGTCAGGGTGGTTGGGTAGGATGGATGGTCAGGGTGGATGGTCATGGTCAGGGTGGTTGGTCAGGGTGGTTGGTCAGGGTGGATGGTCAGGGTGGATGGTCATGGTCAGGGTGGTTGATCAGGGTGGTTGGTCAGGGTGGTTGGTCAGGGTGGATGGTCAGGGTGGTTGTTCACGGTCATGGTGGATGGTAAGGGTGGATGGGTTGGGTGGATGGTTAGTTTAGATGGTCAGGGTGGATGGGTAGGGTGGTTGGTCAGGGTGGTTGGTCAGGGTGGTTGGTCAGGGTGGATGGTCAGGGTGGATGGTCAGGGTGGATGGTCAGGGTCAGGGTGGTTGGTCAGGGTGGATGGTCATGGTCAGGGTGGTTGGTCAGGGTGGTTGGTCAGGGTCAGGGTGGATGGTCAGGGTGGATGGGTAGGGTGGATGATCAGGGTCAGGGTGGTTGTTCACCGTCAGGGTGGATGGTCATGGTCAGGGTGGTTGTCAGGGTGGATGGGTAGGATGGATGGTCATGGTGGATGGTCAGGGTGGATGGTCAGGGTGGATGGTCATGGTCAGGGTGGTTGGTCAGGGTGGTTGGTCAGGGTGGATGGTCAGGGTGGATGGTCATGGTCAGGGTGGTTGATCAGGGTGGTTGGTCAGGGTGGTTGGTCACGGTGGATGGTCAGGGTGGTTGTTCACGGTCATGGTGGATGGTAAGGGTGGATGGGTTGGGTGGATGGTTAGGTTAGATGGTCAGGGTGGATGGGTAGGGTGGTTGGTCAGGGTTGTTGGTCAGGGTGGTTGGTCAGGGTGGATGGTCAGGGTGGATGGTCAGGGTGGATGGTCAGGGTCAGGGTGGTTGGTCAGGGTGGATGGTCATGGTCAGGGTGGTTGGTCAGGGTGGTTGGTCAGGGTCAGGGTGGATGGGTAGGGTGGATGATCAGGGTCAGGGTGGTTGTTCACCGTCAGGGTGGATGGTCATGGTCAGGGTGGTTGTCAGGGTGGATGGGTAGGATGGATGGTCATGGTGGATGGTCAGGGTGGATGGTCAGGGTGGATGGGTAGGGTGGTTGGTCAGGGTGGTTGGTCAGGGTGGTTGGTCAGGGTGGATGGGTCGTGTGGATGGGTAGGGTGGATGGGTCGTGTGGATGGGTAGGGTGGATGGATAGTGTGGATGGGTAGTGTGGATGGGTAGGGTGGTTGGTCAGGGTGGTTGGTCAGGGTGGTTGGTCAGGGTGGATGGTCAGGGTGGATGGTCAGGGTGGATGGTCAGGGTCAGGGTGGTTGGTCAGTGTGGTTGGTCAGGGTGGATGGTCAGGGTGGTTGGTCAGGGTCTTGGTGGATGGTCAGGTCGGATGGGTAGGGTGGATGATCAGGGTCAGGGTGGTTGTTCACCTTCAGGGTGGATGGTCATGGTCAGGGTGGTTGGTCAGGGTGGATGGTCAGGGTGGATGGTCAGGGTGGATGGTCAGGGTCAGGGTGGTTGGTCAGGGTGGATGGTCATGGTCAGGGTGGTTGGTCAGGGTGGTTGGTCAGGGTCAGGGTGGATGGTCAGGGTGGATGGGTAGGGTGGATGATCAGGGTCAGGGTGGTTGTTCACCGTCAGGGTGGATGGTCATGGTCAGGGTGGTTGTCAGGGTGGATGGGTAGGATGGATGGTCATGGTGGATGGTCAGGGTGGATGGTCATGGTGGATGGGTAGGATGGTTGGTCAGGGTGGTTGGTCAGGGTGGTTGGTCAGGGTGGATGGGTCGTGTGGATGGGTAGGGTGGATGGGTCGTGTGGATGGGTAGGGTGGATGGATAGTGTGGATGGGTAGTGTGGATGGGTAGGGTGGTTGGTCAGGGTGGTTGGTCAGGGTGGATGGTCAGGGTGGATGGTCAGGGTGGATGGTCAGGGTCAGGGTGGTTGGTCAGTGTGGTTGGTCAGGGTGGTTGGTCAGGGTCTTGGTGGATGGTCAGGTCGGATGGGTAGGGTGGATGATCAGGGTCAGGGTGGTTGTTCACCTTCAGGGTGGATGGTCATGGTCAGGGTGGTTGGTCAGGGTGGATGGTCGGGGTGGATGGTCATGGTGGATGGGTAGGATGGATGGTCAGGGTGGATGGTCAGGGTGGATGGTCAGGGTGGATGGGTAGGATGGATGGTCGGGGTGGATGGTTAGGGTCAGGGTGGATGGTCAGGGTGGATAGTCAGGGTCAGGGTGGATGGTCAGGGTGGATGGTCATGTTCAGGGTGGATGGTCGGGGTGGTTGGGTAGTGTGGATGGTTAGGGTCAGGGTGGATGGTCAGGGTCAGGGTGGATGGTCGGGGTGGTTGGGTAGGGTCAGGGTGGATGGTCGGGGTGGATGGTCATGGTGGATGGGTAGGATGGATGTCAGGGTGGATGGTCATGGTGGATGGTCAGGGTGGATGGTCAGGGTGGATGGGTAGGGTGGTTGGTCAGGGTGGTTGGTCAGGGTGGTTGGTCAGGGTGGATGGGTCGTGTGGATGGGTAGGGTGGATGGGTCGTGTGGATGGGTAGGGTGGATGGATAGTGTGGATGGGTAGTGTGGATGGGTAGGGTGGTTGGTCAGGGTGGTTGGTCAGGGTGGTTGGTCAGGGTGGATGGTCAGGGTGGATGGTCAGGGTGGATGGTCAGGGTCAGGGTGGTTGGTCAGTGTGGTTGGTCAGGGTGGATGGTCAGGGTGGTTGGTCAGGGTCTTGGTGGATGGTCAGGTCGGATGGGTAGGGTGGATGATCAGGGTCAGGGTGGTTGTTCACCTTCAGGGTGGATGGTCATGGTCAGGGTGGTTGGTCAGGGTGGTTGGTCAGGGTGGATGGTCAGGGTGGATGGTCAGGGTGGATGGTCAGGGTCAGGGTGGTTGGTCAGGGTGGATGGTCATGGTCAGGGTGGTTGGTCAGGGTGGTTGGTCAGGGTCAGGGTGGATGGTCAGGGTGGATGGGTAGGGTGGATGATCAGGGTCAGGGTGGTTGTTCACCGTCAGGGTGGATGGTCATGGTCAGGGTGGTTGTCAGGGTGGATGGGTAGGATGGATGGTCATGGTGGATGGTCAGGGTGGATGGTCAGGGTGGATGGGTAGGGTGGTTGGTCAGGGTGGTTGGTCAGGGTGGTTGGTCAGGGTGGATGGGTCGTGTGGATGGGTAGGGTGGATGGATAGTGTGGATGGGTAGTGTGGATGGGTAGGGTGGTTGGTCAGGGTGGTTGGTCAGGGTGGTTGGTCAGGGTGGATGGTCAGGGTGGATGGTCAGGGTGGATGGTCAGGGTCAGGGTGGTTGGTCAGTGTGGTTGGTCAGGGTGGATGGTCAGGGTGGTTGGTCAGGGTCTTGGTGGATGGTCAGGTCGGATGGGTAGGGTGGATGATCAGGGTCAGGGTGGTTGTTCACCTTCAGGGTGGATGGTCATGGTCAGGGTGGTTGGTCAGGGTGGATGGTCGGGGTGGATGGTCATGGTGGATGGGTAGGATGGATGGTCAGGGTGGATGGTCAGGGTGGATGGTCAGGGTGGATGGGTAGGATGGATGGTCGGGGTGGATGGTTAGGGTCAGGGTGGATGGTCAGGGTGGATAGTCAGGGTCAGGGTGGATGGTCAGGGTGGATGGTCATGTTCAGGGTGGATGGTCGGGGTGGTTGGGTAGTGTGGATGGTCGGGGTGGGTGGTTAGGGTCAGGGTGGATGGTCAGGGTCAGGGTGGATGTTCGGGGTGGTTGGGTAGGGTCAGGGTGGATGGTCGGGGTGGATGGTCATGGTGGATGGGTAGGATGGATGTCAGGGTGGATGGTCATGGTGGATGGTCAGGGTGGATGGTCAGGGTGGATGGGTAGGGTGGTTGGTCAGGGTGGTTGGTCAGGGTGGTTGGTCAGGGTGGATGGGTCGTGTGGATGGGTAGGGTGGATGGGTCGTGTGGATGGGTAGGGTGGATGGGTAGTGTGGATGGGTAGTGTGGATGGGTAGGGTGGTTGGTCAGGGTGGTTGGTCAGGGTGGATGGTCAGGGTGGATGGTCAGGGTGGATGGTCAGGGTGGATGGTCAGGGTCAGGGTGGTTGGTCAGTGTGGTTGGTCAGGGTGGATGGTCAGGGTGGTTGGTCAGGGTCTTGGTGGATGGTCAGGTCGGATGGGTAGGGTGGATGATCAGGGTCAGGGTGGTTGTTCACCTTCAGGGTGGATGGTCATGGTCAGGGTGGTTGGTCAGGGTGGATGGTCGGGGTGGTTGGGTAGTGTGGATGGTCGGGGTGGATGGTTAGGGTCAGGGTGGATGGTCAGCGTCAGGGTGGATGGTCGGGGTGGTTGGGTAGGGTCAGGTTGGATGGTCGGGGTGGATGGTCATGGTGGATGGGTAGGATGGATGTCAGGGTGGATGGTCATGGTGGATGGTCAGGGTGGATGGTCAGGGTGGATGGGTAGGGTGGTTGGTCAGGGTGGTTGGTCAGGGTGGTTGGTCAGGGTGGATGGGTCGTGTGGATGGGTAGGGTGGATGGGTCGTGTGGATGGGTAGGGTGGATGGGTAGTGTGGATGGGTAGTGTGGATGGGTAGGGTGGTTGGTCAGGGTGGTTGGTCAGGGTGGTTGGTCAGGGTGGATGGTCAGGGTGGATGGTCAGGGTGGATGGTCAGGGTCAGGGTGGATGGTCAGGGTGGTTGGTCAGGGTCTTGGTGGATGGTCAGGTCGGATGGGTAGGGTGGATGATCAGGGTCAGGGTGGTTGTTCACCTTCAGGGTGGATGGTCATGGTCAGGGTGGTTGGTCAGGGTGGATGGTCGGGGTGGATGGTCATGGTGGATGGGTAGGATGGATGGTCAGGGTGGATGGTCAGGGTGGATGGGTAGGATGGATGGTCGGGGTGGATGGTTAGGGTCAGGGTGGATGGTCAGGGTGGATAGTCAGGGTCAGGGTGGATGGTCAGGGTGGATGGTCAGGGTGGATGGTCAGGGTGGATGGTCAGGGTCAGGGTGGATGGTCAGGGTGGTTGGTCAGGGTCTTGGTGGATGGTCAGGTCGGATGGGTAGGGTGGATGATCAGGGTCAGGGTGGTTGTTCACCTTCAGGGTGGATGGTCATGGTCAGGGTGGTTGGTCAGGGTGGATGGTCGGGGTGGATGGTCATGGTGGATGGGTAGGATGGATGGTCAGGGTGGATGGTCAGGGTGGATGGGTAGGATGGATGGTCGGGGTGGATGGTTAGGGTCAGGGTGGATGGTCAGGGTGGATAGTCAGAGTCAGGGTGGATGGTCAGGGTGGATGGTCAGGGTGGATGGTCAGGGTCAGGGTGGATGGTCGGGGTGGTTGGGTAGTGTGGATGGTCGGGGTGGATGGTTAGGGTCAGGGTGGATGGTCAGGGTCAGGGTGGATGGTCGGGGTGGTTGGGTAGTGTGGATGGTCGGGGTGGATGGTTAGGGTCAGGGTGGATGGTCAGCGTCAGGGTGGATGGTCGGGGTGGTTGGGTAGGGTCAGGTTGGATGGTCGGGGTGGATGGTCATGGTGGATGGGTAGGATGGATGTCAGGGTGGATGGTCATGGTGGATGGTCAGGGTGGATGGTCAGGGTGGATGGGTAGGGTGGTTGGTCAGGGTGGTTGGTCAGGGTGGTTGGTCAGGGTGGATGGGTCGTGTGGATGGGTAGGGTGGATGGGTCGTGTGGATGGGTAGGGTGGATGGGTAGTGTGGATGGGTAGTGTGGATGGGTAGGGTGGTTGGTCAGGGTGGTTGGTCAGGGTGGTTGGTCAGGGTGGATGGTCAGGGTGGATGGTCAGGGTGGATGGTCAGGGTGGATGGTCAGGGTCAGGGTGGATGGTCAGGGTGGTTGGTCAGGGTCTTGGTGGATGGTCAGGTCGGATGGGTAGGGTGGATGATCAGGGTCAGGGTGGTTGTTCACCTTCAGGGTGGATGGTCATGGTCAGGGTGGTTGGTCAGGGTGGATGGTCGGGGTGGATGGTCATGGTGGATGGGTAGGATGGATGGTCAGGGTGGATGGTCAGGGTGGATGGGTAGGATGGATGGTCGGGGTGGATGGTTAGGGTCAGGGTGGATGGTCAGGGTGGATAGTCAGAGTCAGGGTGGATGGTCAGGGTGGATGGTCAGGGTGGATGGTCAGGGTGGATGGTCAGGGTGGATGGTCAGGGTCAGGGTGGATGGTCAGGGTGGTTGGTCAGGGTCTTGGTGGATGGTCAGGTCGGATGGGTAGGGTGGATGATCAGGGTCAGGGTGGTTGTTCACCTTCAGGGTGGATGGTCATGGTCAGGGTGGTTGGTCAGGGTGGATGGTCGGGGTGGATGGTCATGGTGGATGGGTAGGATGGATGGTCAGGGTGGATGGTCAGGGTGGATGGGTAGGATGGATGGTCGGGGTGGATGGTTAGGGTCAGGGTGGATGGTCAGGGTGGATAGTCAGAGTCAGGGTGGATGGTCAGGGTGGATGGTCAGGGTCAGGGTGGATGGTCGGGGTGGTTGGGTAGTGTGGATGGTCGGGGTGGATGGTTAGGGTCAGGGTGGATGGTCAGGGTCAGGGTGGATGGTCGGGGTGGTTGGGTAGGGTGGATGGTCATGGTAGATGGGTAGGATGGATGGTCAGGGTGGTTGTTCACGGTCAGGGTGGATGGTCATGGTGGATGGGTTGGGTGGATGGTTAGGTTAGATGGTCAGGGTCAGGGTGGATGGTCAGGGTCAGGGTGGATGGTCGGGGTGGTTGGGTAGGGTGGATGGTCAGGGTGGTTGGTCAGGGTGGATGGTCAGTTTGGATGGTCAGGGTGGATGGTCAGGGTGGTTGGTCAGGGTGGATGTTCAGTTTGGATGGTCAGGGTGGTTGGGTAGGATGCATGGGTAGGGTGGATGGTCAGGGTGGATGTTCAGTTTGGATGGTCAGGGTGGTTGGGTAGGATGGATGGTCAGGGTGGATGGTCATGGTGGATGGTCAGGGTCAGGGTGGTTGGTCAGGGTGGATGGTCAGGGTGGATGGTCAGGGTCAGGGTGGTTGGTCAGGGTGGATGGTCATGGTCAGGGTGGTTGGTCAGGGTCATGGTGGATGGTCAGGGTGGATGGTCAGGGTGGATGGGTAGGGTGGATGATCAGGGTCAGGGTGGATGATCAGGGTCAGGGTGGTTGTTCACCGTCAGGGTGGATGGTCATGGTCAGTGTGGTTGTCAGGGTGGATGGGTAGGATGGATGGTCGGGGTGGATGGTCATGGTGGATGGGTAGGATGGATGTCAGGGTCAGGGTGGATGATCAGGGTTAGGGTGGTTGTTCACGGTCATGGTGGATGGTAAGGGTGGATGGGTTGGGTGGATGGTTAGGTTAGATGGTCAGGGTGGATGGGTAGGGTGGTTGGTCAGGGTGGTTGGTCAGGGTGGTTGGTCAGGGTGGATGGTCAGGGTGGATGGTCAGGGTGGATGGTCAGGGTGGATGGTCAGGGTCAGGGTGGTTGGTCAGGGTGGATGGTCATGGTCAGGGTGGTTGGTCAGGGTGGTTGGTCAGGGTAATGGTGGATGGTCAGGGTGGATGGTCAGGGTGGATGGGTAGGGTGGATGATCAGGGTCAGGGTGGATGATCAGGGTCAGGGTGGTTGTTCACCGTCAGGGTGGATGGTCATGGTCAGTGTGGTTGTCAGGGTGGATGGGTAGGATGGATGGTCGGGGTGGATGGTCATGGTGGATGGGTAGGATGGATGTCAGGGTCAGGGTGGATGATCAGGGTCAGGGTGGTTGTTCACCGTCAGGGTGGATGGTCATGGTCAGGGTGGTTGTCAGGGTGGATGGGTAGGATGGATGGTCGGGGTGGATGGTCATGGTGGATGGGTAGGATGGATGTCAGGGTGGATGGTCAGGGTGGATGGTCAGGGTGGATGGGTAGGGTGGTTGGTCAGGGTGGTTGGTCAGGGTGGTTGGTCAGGGTCGATGGGTCGTGTGGATGGGTAGGGTGGATGGGTCGTGTGGATGGGTAGGATGGATGGGTAGTGTGGATGGGTAGTGTGGATGGGTAGGGTGGTTGGTCAGGGTGGTTGGTCAGGGTGGTTGGTCAGGGTGGATGGTCAGGGTGGATGGTCAGGGTGGATGGTCAGGGTCAGGGTGGTTGGTCAGTGTGGTTGGTCAGGGTGGATGGTCAGGGTGGTTGGTCAGGGTCTTGGTGGATGGTCAGGTCGGATGGGTAGGGTGGATGATCAGGGTCAGGGTGGTTGTTCACCTTCAGGGTGGATGGTCATGGTCAGGGTGGTTGGTCAGGGTGGATGGTCGGGGTGGATGGTCATGGTGGATGGGTAGGATGGATGGTCAGGGTGGATGGTCAGGGTGGATGGGTAGGATGGATGGTCGGGGTGGATGGTTAGGGTCAGGGTGGATGGTCAGGGTGGATAGTCAGGGTCAGGGTGGATGGTCAGGGTGGATGGTCAGGGTGGATGGTCAGGGTCAGGGTGGATGGTCGGGGTGGTTGGGTAGTGTGGATGGTCGGGGTGGATGGTTAGGGTCAGGGTGGATGGTCAGGGTCAGGGTGGATGGTCGGGGTGGTTGGGTAGGGTCAGGGTGGATGGTCGGGGTGGATGGGTAGGATGGATGTCAGGGTGGATGGTCATGGTGGATGGTCAGGGTGGATGGTCAGGGTGGATGGGTAGGGTGGTTGGTCAGGGTGGTTGGTCAGGGTGGTTGGTCAGGGTGGATGGGTCGTGTGGATGGGTAGGGTGGATGGGTCGTGTGGATGGGTAGGGTGGATGGGTAGTGTGGATGGGTAGTGTGGATGGGTAGGGTGGTTGGTCAGGGTGGTTGGTCAGGGTGGATGTTCAGTTTGGATGGTCAGGGTGGTTGGGTAGGATGGATGGGTAGGGTGGATGGTCAGGGTGGTTGGTCTGGGTGGATGGTCAGGGTGGATGTTCAGTTTGGATGGTCAGGGTGGTTGGGTAGGATGGATGGGTAGTGTGGATGGGTAGGGTGGATGGGTAGTGTGGATGGGTAATGTGGATGGGTAGGGTGGATGGGTAGTGTGGATGGGTAGTGTGGGTGGGTAGGGTGGATGGGTGGTGTGGGTGGGTAGTGTGGATGGTTAGGGTGGATGGGTGGTGTGGGTGGGTAGTGTTGATGGGTAGGGTGGATGGGTCAGTGGTGTGCAACTGCAGCCCACAATTTGGGATGTTCCTTTGGGATGTTCCCATTGGTTGGTGGGGGTGGCACTGTGTTCTACAGCGCATTCAGAAAGTATTCACACCCCTTGACTTTTTCCGTATTTTGTTGTTTTACAGCCTGAATTTAAGATGTAATACATTTATTAAACAAATGTTTCCCATGCCAATAAAGCCCTTTTAATTGAATTGAATTGAGAGAGAGAGGGAAAGAGAGAGAGAGACACAAGGAGAGAGGTAAAGAGAGAGAGAGACACAGACACAGAGAGAGAGGGAGAGAGAGAGATAGACACAGACAGTGTGAGTGAGAGGGAAAGAGAGAGAGACACAGACACAGAGAGAGGGAGAGAGAGAGAGAGACACAGACAATGTGAGAGAGAGGGAAAGAGAGAGAGAGACACAGAGAGAGGGAAAGAGAGAGAGACACAGACACAGAGAGAGAGGGAGAGAGAGAGAGAGACACAGACACAGAGAGAGAGACAGACACAGAGAGAGAGGGAAAGAGAGAGAGAGACACAGAGAGAGAGAGACACAGACACAGAGAGAGAGGGAAAGCGAGAGAGAGACACAGAGAGAGAGGGAAAGAGAGAGAGAGACAGACACAGAGAGAGAGGGAAAGAGAGAGAGAGACACAGAGAGAGAGAGAGAGGGAAAGAGAGCGAGAGACACAGACACAGAGAGAGAGGGAAAGAGAGAGAGAGACACAGAGAGAGAGGGAAAGAGAGAGAGAGACACAGACACAGAGAGAGAGGGAAAGAGAGAGAGAGACACAGACACAGAGAGAGAGGGAAAGAGAGAGAGAGAGAGAGGGAGAAGGTGAAAAGAGAAACAGAG
>NC_088238.1:63125036-63132536 GCF_036934945.1 Oncorhynchus masou masou | reverse complement strand
ACTACAAGATTTACTGCAGAGAATGCAGAGAGAGAGGGGGAAGCAGCAGTAGGCATGGAAGAGAGAGGGGTTGAAAAAAATATAAGGATAGAGAGAATGGAGGGAGGGGATAAAGGGTGGGAGGGGAGAGGGAGGGAGGGATAGAGAGAGGCTGGGAGGGAGGGGATAGAGAGAGGGAGGGGATAGAGGGTGGGAGGGAGGGGATAGAGAGAGGGAGGGGAGAGGGAGGGGATAGAGGGTGGGAGGGAGGGGATAGAGAGAGGGAGGGGAGAGGGAGGGGATAGAGGGTGGGAGGGGATAGAGGGTTGAGAGAGGGAGGGAGGGGATAGAGAGAGGGAGGGATGGGATAGAGAGAGGTAGGGAGGAGATAGAGGGTTGGAGGGAGGGGATAGAGAGTGGGAGGGGATAGAGGGAGGGAGGGATGGGATAGAGAGAGGAAGGGGGGATAGAGGGAGGGGAGAGTGAAGGGATAGAGAGAGTGAGGGAGGGATAGAGAGAGGGAGGGGCTAGAGGGAGGAGATAGAGAGAGGTAGGGAGGGAAGGGATAGAGAGGGAGGGGAGGGATAGAGAGCAGTAGGGAGGAGATAGAGAGAGAGGTAGGGAGGAGATAGAGAGCGGTAGGGAGGAGATAGAGAGAGGTAGGGAGGAGATAGAGAGAGGTAGGGAGGAGATAGAGAGCGGTAGGGAGGAGATAGAGAGAGGTAGGGAGGAGATAGTGAGAGGGAGGAGATAGAGAGAGGCAGGGAGGGGATAGAGAGCGGTAGGGAGGAGATAGAGAGCAGTAGCAAGGAGATAGAGAGAGGCAGGGAGGGGAGGCATAGAGAGAGGTAGGGAGGAGATAGAGAGAGGTAGGGAGGGAAGGGATAGAGAGAGAGGGGGAGGGATAGAGAGAGAGAGGGAGGGGAGGTATAGAGTGCGATAGGGAGGAGATAGAGAGAGAGAGAGAGGGAGGGGAGGGAGGGATAGCGAGAGGTAGGGAGGAGATAGAGATAGGTAGGGAGGAGATAGAGAGAGGTAGGGGAGGGATAGAGAGAGAGGGGGAGGGATAGAGAGAGGTAGGGAGGAGATAGAGAGAGGGAGGGAGGAGATAGAGAGAGGTAGGGAGGAGATAGAGAGAGGGAGGGAGGAGTTAGAGAGAGGTAGGGAGGAGATAGAGAGAGGTAGGGAGGAGATAGAGGGAGGGAGGAGATAGAGAGAGGCAGGGAGGAGATAGAGAGAGGGAGGGAGGAGATAGAGAGAGGGAGGGGAGGGAAGGGATAGAGAGAGGGAGGGAGGAGATAGAGAGAGGGAGGGGAGAGAAGGGATAGAGAGGGGGGAGGGATAGAGAGAGGGAGGGGAGGGAAGGGATAGAGAGAGGTAGGGAGGAGATAGAGAGAGGTAGGGAGGAGAGAGAGAGGCAGGGAGGAGATAGAGAGAGGTAGGGAGGAGATAGAGAGAGGGAGGGAAGGGATATATGGAGGGAGGGAGGAATAGAGAGAGGTAGAGAGGAGATAGAGAGAGGGAGGGGAAGGAAGGGTTAGAGGGCGGTAGGGAGGAGATAGAGAGAGGGAGGGAGGAGATAGAGAGAGGTAGGGAGGAGATAGAGAGAGGGAGGGAGGAGATAGAGAGAGGGAGGGAGGAGATAGAGAGAGGTAGGGAGGAGATAGAGAGAGGGAGGGAGGAGATAGAGAGAGGTAGGGAGGAGATGGAGGGAGGGAGGAGATAGAGAGAGGGAGGGAGGAGATAGAGAGAGGCAGGGAGGAGATAGAGAGAGGGAGGGAGGAGATAGAGAGAGGGAGGGAGGAGATAGAGAGAGGGAGGGAGGGAAGGGATAGAGAGAGGGAGGGAGGGATAGAGAGAGGGAGGGAGGAGATAGAGAGAGGGAGGGGAGGGATAGAGAGAGAGGGGGAGGGATAGAGAGAGGTAGGGAGGAGATAGAGAGAGGTAGGGGAGGGGAGGGATATATGGAGGGAGGGAGAAAAAAGCAAAGACAGAAGCAGAGAAAGAGAGAGAAAGGAAGAAACGCAGAGAGGATTATTGTGGGAGTGTGAAAGGCAGCTCTGCAAGCTCGACATTACCATAGACATACCCCTTTAGGAAAGGTTTTCAGGCTCTTTCATTAATTGTAACGGGGTAGAGGAGAGTACATGGAGGATTTGTGTGGGTGCATTGCTCTCATCTCCCTCCTCTCCTCCACCTCCTCCCCCTCTCCTCCACCTCCCCCTCTCCTCCCCTCCACCTCCTCCTGCTCTCCTCCACCTCCCCCCCTCTCCTCCACCTTCTCCCCCTCTCCTCTCCTCCACCCCCTCTCCTCCACCTCCTCATCCTCTCCTCCACCCCCCTCCTCTCCTCCACCTCCTCCCACTCTCCTCTCCCCCCATCAGCTGTGTCTCCTTCCCATCAGCTGTGTGTCTCCTCCCCATCAGCTGTGTGTCTCCTCCCCATCAGCTGTGTGTCTCCTCCCCATCAGCCGTGTGTCTCCTCCCCATCAGCTGTGTGTCTCCTCCCCATCAGCTGTGTGTCTCCTCCCCATCAGCTGTGTGTCTCCTCCCCATCAGCTGTGTCTCCTCCCCATCAGCTGTGTGTCTCCTCCCCATCAGCTGTGTGTCTCCTTCCCATCAGCTGTGTGTCTCCTCCCCATCAGCTGTGTGTCTCCTCCCCATCAGCTGTGTCTCCTCCCCATCAGCTGTGTCTCCTCCCCATCAGCTGTGTGCCTCCTCCCCATCAGCTGTGTGTCTCCTCCCCATCAGCTGTGTCTCCTCCCCATCAGCTGTGTCTCCTCCCCATCAGCTGTGTGTCTCCTCCCCATCAGCTGTGTGTCTCCTCCCCATCAGCTGTGTGTCTCCTCCCCATCAGCTGTGTGTCTCCTCCCCATCAGCTGTGTGTCTCCTCCCCATCAGCTGTGTGTCTCCTCCCCATCAGCTGTGTGTCTCCTCCCCATCAGCTGTGTGCCTCCTCCCCATCAGCTGTGTGTCTCCTCCCCATCAGCTGTGTGTCTCCTCCCCATCAGCTGTGTGTCTCCTCCCCATCAGCTGTGTGTCTCCTCCCCATCAGCTGTGTGTCTCCTCCCCATCAGCTGTGTGTCTCCTCCCCATCAGCTGTGTGTCTCCTCCCCATCAGCTGTGCCTCCTCCCCATCAGCTGTGTGTCTCCTCCCCATCAGCTGTGTGTCTCCTCCCCATCAGCGGTGTCTCCTCCCCATCAGCTGTGTCTCCTCCCCATCAGCTGTGTCTCCTCCCCATCAGCTGTGTCTCCTCCCCATCAGCTGTGTGTCTCCTCCCCATCAGCTGTGTGTCTCCTCCCCATCAGCTGTGTGTCTCCTCCCCATCAGCTGTGTGTCTCCTCCCCATCAGCTGTGTCTCCTCCCCATCAGCTGTGTGTCTCCTCCCCATCAGCTGTGTGTCTCCTCCCCATCAGCTGTGTCTCCTCCCCATCAGCTGTGTCTCCTCCCCATCAGCTGTGTCTCCTCCCCATCAGCTGTGTCTCCTCCCCATCAGCTGTGTGTCTCCTCCCCATCAGCTGTGTGTCTCCTCCCCATCAGCTGTGTGTCTCCTCCCCATCAGCTGTGTCTCCTCCCCATCAGCTGTGTGTCCTCCCCATCAGCTGTGTGTCTCCTCCCCATCAGCTGTGTGTCTCCTCTCCATCAGCTGTGTGTCTCCTCTCCCCATCAGCTGTGTGTCTCCTCCCCATCAGCTGTGTCTCCTCCCCATCAGCTGTGTGTCTCCTCCCCATCAGCTGTGTGTCTCCTCCCCATCAGCTGTGTCTCCTCCCCATCAGCTGTGTGTCTCCTCCCCATCAGCTGTGTGTCTCCTCCCCATCAGCTGTGTCTCCTCCCCATCAGCTGTGTGTCTCCTCCCCATCAGCTGTGTGTCTCCTCCCCATCAGCTGTGTGTCTCCTCCCCATCAGCTGTGTGTCTCCTCCCCATCAGCTGTGTGTCTCCTCCCCATCAGCTGTGTGTCTCCTCCCCATCAGCTGTGTGTCTCCTCCCCATCAGCTGTGTGTCTCCTCCCCATCAGCTGTGTGTCTCCTCCCCATCAGCTGTGCCTCCTCCCCATCAGCTGTGTGTCTCCTCCCCATCAGCTGTGTGTCTCCTCCCCATCAGCGGTGTCTCCTCCCCATCAGCTGTGTCTCCTCCCCATCAGCTGTGTCTCCTCCCCATCAGCTGTGTCTCCTCCCCATCAGCTGTGTGTCTCCTCCCCATCAGCTGTGTGTCTCCTCCCCATCAGCTGTGTGTCTCCTCCCCATCAGCTGTGTCTCCTCCCCATCAGCTGTGTCTCCTCCCCATCAGCTGTGTGTCTCCTCCCCATCAGCTGTGTGTCTCCTCCCCATCAGCTGTGTCTCCTCCCCATCAGCTGTGTCTCCTCCCCATCAGCTGTGTCTCCTCCCCATCAGCTGTGTCTCCTCCCCATCAGCTGTGTGTCTCCTCCCCATCAGCTGTGTGTCTCCTCCCCATCAGCTGTGTGTCTCCTCCCCATCAGCTGTGTCTCCTCCCCATCAGCTGTGTGTCCTCCCCATCAGCTGTGTGTCTCCTCCCCATCAGCTGTGTGTCTCCTCCCCATCAGCTGTGTCTCCTCCCCATCAGCTGTGTCTCCTCCCCATCAGCTGTGTCTCCTCCCCATCAGCTGTGTCTCCTCCCCATCAGCTGTGTGTCTCCTCCCCATCAGCTGTGTGTCTCCTCCCCATCAGCTGTGTGTCTCCTCCCCATCAGCTGTGTCTCCTCCCCATCAGCTGTGTGTCCTCCCCATCAGCTGTGTGTCTCCTCCCCATCAGCTGTGTGTCTCCTCTCCATCAGCTGTGTGTCTCCTCCCCATCAGCTGTGTGTCTCCTCCCCATCAGCTGTGTCTCCTCCCCATCAGCTGTGTGTCTCCTCCCCATCAGCTGTGTGTCTCCTCCCCATCAGCTGTGTCTCCTCCCCATCAGCTGTGTGTCTCCTCCCCATCAGCTGTGTGTCTCCTCCCCATCAGCTGTGTCTCCTCCCCATCAGCTGTGTGTCTCCTCCCCATCAGCTGTGTGTCTCCTCCCCATCAGCTGTGTGTCTCCTCCCCATCAGCTGTGTGTCTCCTCCCCATCAGCTGTGTGTCTCCTCCCCATCAGCTGTGTGTCTCCTCCCCATCAGCTGTGTGTCTCCTCCCCATCAGCTGTGTGTCTCCTCCCCATCAGCTGTGTGTCTTCCCCATCAGCTGTGTGTCTCCCCCCCATCAGCTGTGTGTCTCCTCCCCATCAGCTGTGTCTCCTCCCCCATCAGCTGTGTGTCTCCTCCCCATCAGCTGTGTCTCCTCCCCATCAGCTGTGTCTCCTCCCCATCAGCTGTGTGTCTCCTCCCCATCAGCTGTGTGTCTCCTCCCCATCAGCTGTGTGTCTCCTCCCCATCAGCTGTGTGTCTCCTCCCCATCAGCTGTGTGTCTCCTCCCCATCAGCTGTGTGTCTCCTCCCCATCAGCTGTGTGTCTCCTCCCCATCAGCTGTGTGTCTCCTCCCCATCAGCTGTGTGTCTCCTCCCCATCAGCTGTGTGTCTCCTCCCCATCAGCTGTGTGTCTCCTCCCCATCAGCTGTGTGTCTCCTCCCCATCAGCTGTGTGTCTCCTCCCCATCAGCTGTGTGTCTCTTCCCCATCAGCTGTGTGTCTCTTCCCCATCAGCTGTGTGTCTCCTCCCCATCAGCTGTGTGTCTCCTCCCCATCAGCTGTGTCTCTTCCCCATCAGCTGTGTCTCTTCCCCATCAGCTGTGTGTCTCCTCCCCATCAGCTGTGTGTCTCCTCCCCATCAGCTGTGCCTCCTCCCCATCAGCTGTGTGTCTCCTCCCCATCAGCTGTGCCTCCTCCCCATCAGCTGTGTGTCTCCTCCCCATCAGCTGTGTCTCCTCCCCATCAGCTGTGCCTCCTCCCCATCAGCTGTGTGTCTCCTCCCCATCAGCTGTGTGTCTCCTCCCCATCAGCTGTGTGTCTCCTCCCCATCAGCTGTGTGTCTCCTCCCCATCAGCTGTGCCTCCTCCCCATCAGCTGTGTGTCTCCTCCCCATCAGCTGTGCCTCCTCCCCATCAGCTGTGTGTCTCCTCCCCATCAGCTGTGTGTCTCCTCCCCATCAGCTGTGCCTCCTCCCCATCAGCTGTGTGTCTCCTCCCCATCAGCTGTGCCTCCTCCCCATCAGCTTTGTGTCTCCTCCCCATCAGCTGTGTGTCTCCTCCCCATCAGCTGTGTGTCTCCTCCCCATCAGCTGTGTGTCTCCTCCCCATCAGCTGTGTGTCTCCTCCCCATCAGCTGTGTGTCTCCTCCCCATCAGCTGTGCCTCCTCCCCATCAGCTGTGTGTCTCCTCCCCATCAGCTGTGCCTCCTCCCCATCAGCTGTGTCTCCTCCACCTCCTCCCACTCTCCTCTCCCCCCATCAGCTGTGTCTCCTCCCCATCAGCTGTGTCTCCTCCCCATCAGCTGTGCCTCCTCCCCATCAGCTGTGTGTCTCCTCCCCATCAGCTGTGTGTCTCCTCCCCATCAGCTGTGTGTCTCCTCCCCATCAGCTGTGTGTCTCCTCCCCATCAGCTGTGCCTCCTCCCCATCAGCTGTGCCTCCTCCCCATCAGCTGTGTGTCTCCTCCCCATCAGCTGTGCCTCCTCCCCATCAGCTGTGCCTCCTCCCCATCAGCTGTGTGTCTCCTCCCCATCAGCTGTGCCTCCTCCCCATCAGCTGTGCCTCCTCCCCATCAGCTGTGTGTCTCCTCCCCATCAGCTGTGTCTCCTCCCCATCAGCTGTGTGCCTCCTCCCCATCAGCTGTGTGTCTCCTCCCCATCAGCTGTGCCTCCTCCCCATCAGCTGTGTGTCTCCTCCCCATCAGCTGTGTGTCTCCTCCCCATCAGCTGTGTGTCTCCTCCCCATCAGCTGTGTGTCTCCTCCCCATCAGCTGTGTCTCTTCCCCATCAGCTGTGTCTCTTCCCCATCAGCTGTGTCTCCTCCCCATCAGCTGTGTCTCCTCCCCATCAGCTGTTTATCAGAAGTATCTCTAACCCTTGTCTGCCACCTCTCCTCCTTGTAGGACAATGAGTTCCCAGTCCTGAGGTGAATCAGTCCAGAGTTACTGCAGTCCTGAGGTGAATCAGTCCAGAGTTACTGCAGTCCTGAGGTGAATCAGTCCAGAGTTACTGCCGTCCTGAGGTGAATCAGTCCAGAGTTACTGCCGTCCTGAGGTGAATCAGTCCAGAGTTACTGCCGTCCTGAGGGGAATCAGTCCAGAGTTACTGCAGTCCTGAGGTGAATCAGTCCAGAGTTACTGCAGTCCTGAGGTGAATCAGTCCAGAGTTACTGCAGTCCTGAGGTGAATCAGTCCAGAGTTACTGCAGTCCTGAGGTGAATCAGTCCAGAGTTACTGCAGTCCTGAGGTGAATCAGTCCAGAGTTACTGCAGTCCTGAGGTGAATCAGTCCAGAGTTACTGCAGTCCTGAGGTGAATCAGTCCAGAGTTACTGCAGTCCTGAGGTGAATCAGTCCAGAGTTACTGCAGTCCTGAGGTGAATCAGTCCTCCGTCCTGAGGGGAAT